>NW_023605083.1:63035149-63058614 GCF_014898055.3 Talpa occidentalis | reverse complement strand
CTTCACTTCTCATGTGGATGTGTGGGAAACCATTCAGAATGCTGCTGGAAAGAATATGGGCCCTAAGAAAGGTCTTTACAGAACAGTAACTAGTAGGTACTCTGCATCTAACTTCCAAAGTATAGGAAACCCAAGATGCTGCCATCTTTCGCAAACTACTAGACATGGGGTCTTGCTATGATGAGTAACCACATTGCATTGGGTGGATAAGCAATGGTACTTTCCAGAGGAAAGTTCACATTTGCCAGGAGTTGCTATCTTCACAGAGAGCTAGGTCTCACCTGAAGAGTTAGTAGCTGGCTGCCAACTGTCATCTGACCTACTTATGGAGCAGATATTTTGCTAGATGAGTTGACTGAGCTAAGAAAGTGACACAATGATTAAGTTCAGGGAAGAGCTCCTTCTGGGAAGCCATATTTGCTTCTCTGCTCATATGTGTCTCGATTTCCAGCTCAATTATGATTTTGAAAGGCAGGCAAAATTTTACCCGTGTAAAGAACACAATTATGCTTCCTGATCCTCCTTCTTAAGGTTTTGATTGTGATTACAAGTTCCACATGTTCCTTTTAGTGCTCCATGCTTGGCGATTCAAATGTTTGAACAAAAAATTAGAGCATGAAAACAAACAGGTCAGAGGATCGCTAGAGAAGAATAATGAGCTAGAGAGTATAGATCAAAAACTAAAAACAGGATATAAGAGAAAAGGAGGTGGCATTTAAGATGGAACCTTGAAAAATGGGTTGAATTTGGAACTGTAGAAATGGAAGGGAAGGTCATTCTAGGGCCACTGGAACAATATAAACAAAGTCATAAAATCAGAATACTCAGAAGATTTTAAAGAGTCAGCAGTTTCAGAGGAGTTTGGTGTATATGGATCGTGTAGGACACCCTTTATATGCATGTACTCACAATCTTCTTGTTTCACCTTTATTCATGGAAGGCAGCCCATTAATGGTGGAGTTTGGGTGAAAAATCTGAGTTATGGTCAAGATTGCTGCTATTGCCCTATTTGACTTTCTTCTGGATACAAGCAAGTATCTGCTGTCCCACCAGTCTATAGTTACACAGGTCCAGCTGACTAGTTCTGGCCAATGTATCATGTGTAGAAGTGGTGTCACTTCCTGGCCAAAGCAATTTCCAGAATAATGTCCAGTACCTCTTCCCCTGCCATGTCACCTGAAAAGTTTGTATTTTCCTAACAGTATAGCTGTTGGACCTGGAGGCCGCTTGCATATTGGTGACTGAATCATGATGTGGAGAGTCAATTGAGACATAGAAAGTTATTAATTAAACTTTTCATAAGCAAGAATTAAATTTCTGGTGTTAAGCCATTGAGATTTGGGGATGTTCATTATGGCAGCATAGCCTAGTTTATCCTGACTAACATAGTTTTGCAAAAGTTACCATGAATCTTATGAAGACCATCCTAGACTTGCTTTTCTGAGGACACTAATCCTAAGCATGCTTCTATAAGACCAGAGAAAAATAGCTATCCCATTTCTTCCAGACTTCCTACACACATGGAAGCTTCTCTAGACAGCCACAAGAGTTTTGTGGCTTTATTCTGAAGCAATAATGGAGGAAAATATTGTTGACAGTCCTTTAGCTACATTGAGATTTGAGTAACCTGGAAAATGATCTCATAGTTTTGCATGGTAATAATTACTACCATTTAGTAAATTACTGAGATTCCAACATGTTAGTGGACACCTTAGAGCACTGGCTAATTTTACCTTTATGCTAGTCCTACAAAGTTTACATTATTACTCCCAATTTAACTTAAGAAAACAGACTCACCTATGTCAGTTAGAGGAGAACTAAGGTCCAAACCCAGAAATGTGTGACTCTAAACCCAGGCTCTTTTCATAGGGTTATCTGTGCTGACTGTCTGTGTTGTCCCCCTAAGGGCCATTGTCTTTCAACATAGGAATTAATTGGTCTTCTCAGGTATCCAAGGTCATATACTGCTAGGAGTCAGAACACTTGCTGCTATAATATTCTGAGTTATATGATTAAAAAAAAAATTTTTGGTAGTGGTAGTGACATTTTTATTTCCAAATGTATCATTTTTTATTGAGCTAGCATAGGGTTATACCGCTATATGACTTAGAAGTAAAGGGTCATACCTTTTCAGAGATGTGTTAACCACCCCATTCCTACCACAAGGTATTCCTAAATTTCAGGCATAGAATATCGGGCCTCTGAAAGACCCCAGTCTGAGCATCATGTTAAAAAAAAATCCATTCTTTAATGATACACCAAGTTCTGAAAAGTGACCACGGGAACCAGTCTAAGGCTATGAAAATCATGGTTTGAAGCAGGGTTCTCAAAGTGTGACCTGGAGGTAATCTAAGGTACCCATGTGTTTAAAATTTCTGTTCATAATAATAACTGGATATTATTTACCTTTTAAAATGCTCTCACATGTTTGCAATGATTTTTAGAGGTTACATGACATAGCCACAATTTTCTACAAAAGTTATTAAATATTCTCCTTTTTCCATTACATGCCCACATGAAGCCAGATTTTCCTTATACCTATTAACCAAAACAATAGATGGCAACAAATTGCATGAAAAAGCAGATGTAAGAACCACACTGTCTTCTTTTAAGTTAAATATTAAAGAAATTTGCAGAAAATATGAAACAAAGCCATTTTTTCCCACTTAACATTTTTTTAGACTCCATTGTTTTTTTCATAAAATTTTTTAAGGATAACATATAAAGGACTTATTATTTTTCTTCTTAAGGGAATTGATAAATTTCTAAATTTCTTGGTTTTAATTTCTAATAAAGTAAATATTGATAGCGATATATTCACATAAAATAAGGATATTTGGAACCCTCAATCTTATTTAAACTCTTAAAGGGGTTTGGAGACTAATAAACTTGATAGTAACTAGCCTAAGGGAAACAAAGAAGTAAAAGGGGGAAAAAGTTATGAAAGTACATGCAATTTATAAAGAAAACTTCCTTTTGGAGCTGGGCGCTGCATTTGTTGGATTTGTTCTGAGTGGAAACAAGGAATAGAAATGGGGCCCAAGAGTCAAAACCCAATAAGTAACTTTCAGCCTAATAAGAACTTTCCAAAATCCTGGCAAGGAGTGAGCTCTCCATCCCTGGAAAGGTGTAAGCCAAGTTCAGCAACCCATCTGATAGCAAGGACATTGCAGAGAAGTCAGGTACCAAAGGAAGCTGGTATAAGGTGGGATGGGCTATCTAACAGACTTTAAGATCCCTTCCAATGTGAGCATCTAACTTGAGAAAAGATCTAAAATGATTTTCACAAAAGTCAAGAGTCTTTGGGTCCAATTATAACCAAAGAGTCACTTCCTTGTCCATACGGGATACTAAAAGGAATGAGTCTCACAAGTTGACTTGTAATAACCCCTCACATTTGCATTGGGCTTTTCAGTTGACAAAACTCTTCACTTCTTTATTTATTGAGGCTCCTCCAACTGCAGCATGAACTAGATATTTCCCAGACAAAGCTCCAAGAGGCAACGTGAATCGCACCAAATGACGTAGCTGATGAGAGGTATATCCTCCTGGCATTCGGCAGCATATTCTTTCCACTGGATCTCAGCCGCCTCCCTGTTGGTCCAAGGATTGGGCACACACCCAAACTCTAAAGCCCAGCTCTGACATCTGCTCACTCCTCCTCATGTGGCGTATGCGTCCTGAAACTGTTTACCTAGCTCTGGCCCTGCCAAGGTACCTGGTGCAATATTCTTGCTCATGAAAGGGGAGTCTCTCACTCCCAGTTCCACCCACCATCTTGCAAATTCCATCCCAGGGAAACACTGGACTCTTGCGAAGCCTGAACTGTTCAACTCACCCGGGCACTCTAATGAGTTGTTTGAAGCTGTGTGTGAGTTGAACATTCAGGAAACTTGGGAGCTGAGACATCACAGCCCAGGCGTGCAGGCGTGAGGAGCCGCCCTTCTCTGCACAGCCTGCCCTCTGCTCACGTGTTACCACCTTCTTTGAGTGGCACTTCCACCCGCCTGCAGTCAACCCTCCTCGGGCAGGGATCCCATCAGATTTTACAAGCCAGGCAGGGTCAGACCTGGTGAAAACGTGAATGGGAATGCCCAGAACAACAAAGGCAGCAGGCACTTTCCCTCAGGAGACAGGGATGAGCCAAGCCACGTGATGGCAGCCCTAGGGCACCAAGGGGAAAGCTGTGAGCTGGACAGGAGTGGACCCCATTCTGGGAGACTAAGGAAGGGGCAGACCTATTGGGATGTGCCCAGAGCTTATAATGGCAGGTTTGGGGCAAATGATTTTCTGTTCTGATGATTTTCAAACAGCTGGTTAACTAGGATACAGATCTTTTTGAGTTTTAGTTATTTCTAGAACAGGGTTTTCTGCATGGAAAATTCTGCATGCAAAAATTACCTGCATGAGGCAGATAATAAATATTTTAGCTTTTGCTTAGTTGCAACTTCTTAAAGTGTGAAAGCAGCGATTATCCATATGGAAATGGAGGAGGTGGCTGTACCCCAATATAATTTCATTTAGGCACACTGGAATTTGAATTTGATAGAATTTTCAATGTCACAGAAGTTGCTTCTGATTTTTAAAAACTATTTTAAAATATTTAAAAGCCATTCTTAATTCAGAGCTTTTAAAAAGAAACAGTTGGGCAGTACTTGGTCTGTGGATTATAGTCCCTCAGATTTTTACAAATTTATAACAACATTGGATCCTGTAAGAAGGGAAAAGAAAACAAAAATGCAAGCTACAAAATATAAGTGTCCAAGTCTACTGACCAATTGATACCATCATGTCTAATGCATATTCCCAAGGCCTCAACTTACCTCAGGACAAAAAAGGCCATGTGGGTGTGTGACCCACACTTTGGGTGACCTGGTAAATTTAAAGTAACCGTTTGTTGGTTTATTTATTTTTTTAATAATAAATTTTATTTTTATATTCCCCATACAGTTGCAACCCCCCTTTCTGATCCCAATCCCTCCCCTCCCGCCCCCCCACCCCCCAAAAGTGTCTCTGTTTCATAGTTTTTTGTTGATTCTGATTTTCACTTTCTTATAGTTATTCATTTTCCTGGTCCCTTATTTAAGTTTTCTAGATTCCTGCTATGAGTGAGACCATCCGGTATTTTTCTTTTTCTTTTTGGCTTATTTCGCTGAGCATGATCCCTTCCAGCGCCATCCATGTTGCTGCAAATTGCATGTGCTTATCTTTTTTGAATGCTGAGTAATATTCCATGTGTTTGTTGGTTTAAAATCAATTAGTATATCAATTAGTACATCAATTATTTAAATTATCGCTTCGATTTTTAGTATTTAAAGTTTGTGGTTTTCATACACAGGCACAAAACCCCCTTCCAGTCTTGCTTGTTTGTTCTTAATGAATCTTTTGTTGTTCTGATCATGGGTTGTTGAAGCAGGTTCCTGTAGGAGCTATAATTTTCACAATAAACATTCCTAATCAGTAGTTCCCTGGCCCTGCCCCTAGCCTTTCAGTCCCTTCAAATCCCCAGCCACCCTCTGGGAGGCCTTAGGGTCAGTCTCAGCAGTGCCACTTGGTACCTGCCTTGCCTACTCTGGGGCCTGGTTCACACATCCGTCTCTGCTTCTCCGTTGTCTGACATGATGGCTGTTCTTCCTTCCTCGATGGAGACAGCTATTCTGTTCTGCTTTTAAGCTGCCATATCTACCTTGCTTTGTACTATCCTAACTGGTTCCACCAGCCTTCCATGTACAGAAAGTCATAAGTGCCAGCACCCTGTGTCTCATTCTTCCACAGGAATCACAGAGGACCAGACTTTATTATTTGCTCCCATTTGCCCTTATAAAGCCATCTCCTTAGGCTGCACCAGAGGTGGCCTGAATGGCAAAGGGCTTGATCAGACCTCCCTTCCCTCCAGCCTTAGAACAGCCAATCTATATAAAGTTTGGGGACCTAGTTCCCCTTTGTGAAGTATCCATTTCAAGTGCACCCTTGGATGAGTTTTGACAAATTGCACACACCTATGTAGCCATGATAACAATCAAGATAAAGCCATTTCCATCTTTATCCCATCCCAAAAAACTCCCTGGTGCCCATTTGCTATCTTTTCCACTCTAGTCCCAGCCCAGCATCTACTGTTCTGTTTGCTCTGGGTACAGATTACTTTTACCAGCTCTAGAGGGTAAGGTAAATGGAATCATGCAGCATTTATTCTATTATGGAAGGTATTTTCCACTCATTTTTGAGATGCACCCATGTTTTTGCTTGTATCAGTAATTTGTTCCTTTTCATTACAGAGTAGAATTCCCTTGTATGGATAGACCATGAATCCTGTATTCATTCAACAGTTGATTGACATTTGTATTGTTTCCAGTTTTAGGATCTTCTAAATACAACTTCAATGAATGTTCATTTAGAAGTCAGAGGTAAAATAACATTTTTATATCTTTTGGGAAAATACTGAAGAGTGGAATTGCCTTATTTATGTTTAAACTTTGTAAATAATTACCAAAGAGTTCTCCAGTGTTGTTCTACCATTTTACATTCCTACTGTAAGAATTGTTATAGTTCTGTTTTCTGTTTCTGTATAATTTCTGTGTCCTCTAAGTACTCCCAGTTGCTCTAAAACCTCACTAACACACAATGTTGTGTTTACCCATTGTGGTGGGTGTATAGTAGTATCTCACTGAAGTTTTAATTTGGCATTTCTCTAATGACTAATGTTATGTGCTGATGGGACATTTCTCTGTCTTGTGAAGTATTAGTTGAAATCTTTTGCACTTTCTTTTTTTTTTTTTTTAAAGATTTATTTATTTATTTAATTTATTTATACAAGCACTGGGTACAGTCAGAAGCGCAGGAGGGTGAGAGAATTCACCAGAGTCAGAGCGGGGAGCAGAGCAGGCAGAAGGACCGAAGTACACTGCTGAGGGGAGCAGCGGGCGGCAGGAGAGGTCTGCGCGCCATGTGGGACCCTCCTCCGGTGGCCGGAGAGCAGCCGGGGATCGAACCGGCGCTGCAGAGGCTGCGGGCAGCTTCGCAACCCAGCACTCAACCGCTGCGCCACCGGAGAGGCCCCATCTTTTGCACTTTCTTTCCTAGTGTGTGATTTCCCTTTTCATTTGTAAGTTATGTCTTTGAAGGAGAAAAGATTTAACTTTTTTTTCAGCATATGTAATATTTATTATTTTTTAAATATTTAATTTTATATAATTCTTATTATTATTTTTTTTTTTTTTTATAGAGGCATGCTTTATTTATTTGTTTGCTGGTTTGTTTGTTTGTTTTTTTGTTTATACATGCACTGGGTACAGTCAGAAGCGCGGGAGGGTGAGAGAATTCACCAGAGCCAGAGCGGGGAGCAGAGCAGGCAGAAGGACCGAAGTGCACTGCTGAGGGGAGCAGCGGGCGGCAGGAGAGGTCTGCGCGCCATGTGGGACCCTCCTCTGGTGGCCGGGGAGCAGCCGGGGATCGAACCGGCGCCGCAGAGGCCGCGGGCAGCTTCGCAACCCAGCGCTCAACCGCTGCGCCACCGGGGAGGCCCATAATTTTATATAATTCTTACATCATTTTTCATTTTTGCACAATGTATGCATTTTCATTTTTGTTATATTCCCCATACAATTGCACCCCCCCTTATTTTGGCCCTAATCCTTCCTCTCCCCGCCCCCCCCCCATCCGTGTGTCTCTGGTTTATAGTTGCTTGTGGATTTTGATTTTCACTTTGTATTAATTAGTCTTTTTCCTGGTCCCTTATTTAGGTTTTCTAAATTCCTGCTATGGAATTCATCCAGTATTTTTCTTTTTCTTTCTGACTTATTTCACTGAGCATGATCCCTTCTAGCTCCATCCATGTTGCTGCAAACTGCATGTGTTTATCTTTTTTGATTGCTGAGTAATATTCCACTGTGTATATGTACCACATCTTCTTGATCAGTCATCTATTCGGGGGCATTTGGGTTGTTTCCATACCTTAGCTATTGTAAATAGTGCTGCTATAAACATAGGGGTGCAGGTGCCCTTTGGAATTACTGTTTCTGTGTCATTTGGGTAAATACTTAGGAGTGGAATTGCTGGATCATATGGAAGCTCTAAGTTTAGTAGGTCCAGAAATCTCCACACAGCTCTCCATAGTGCTTGGACCAGTGTGCACTCCCACCAGCAGTACACCAGAGTTCCTTTTCTCCACAACCTCGCCAACATTTGTTGTTGCTAGTTTTTTTAATATGTGTCATTCTCTCTGGTGTAAGATGGTATCTCATTGTAGTTTTGATTTGCATTTCCCTGATCACAAGTCATGTTGAACATTTTTTCATGTGCCTGTTGGCCATTTGCATTTCCTCTTTGGAGAAGTTTCTTTTTAGCTCTTCTGCCCATTTTTTGACTGGAAGATTTAACTTTTAATGAAAGACACCATTCCCTTTTTTCCCCCTTATGGTTTTTTTTTTTTTTTTTTTGATTACTAAGAAATTTTTTTCCATAGCAAAACTTAAAATGTTTTATCTTACTTTTTTCCACAACACTTAAATTTTTATCTCATATTTAGGACTAAGATTTATTTCAAATTAATCTTTGATTGTCCTGTGAGGCAAGGATCAAATCTCATTTTTTTCATGTGTCTATCCAATTATATTAGCACCTTTTATTTTGTCCTCTTTATTGATCCCTTTGTTGAAAATCAGTCAACCATATACTTTCTGGACTACCTAGTCCATTTTATTCAGTTATATATCTGTCTTTATGCCAATACCATACTGTCTTCATTATAGTTTTATATTAAGTTTAGAAATGAGGTAGTATATATTCTTCATCTTTATTCTTTTTCAAAATTGTTTAGGCTAATCTAGGTCTTGGTATTTTCAAATAAATCTTAGAGTTGAATAAAATAAGGCTGATCTTTTTATTGAAATTACATTTTTATTGTGTCATTTTTATTGCAGTAACATTGATTTTCAATGCTGTATGTATAAGATTCAGAGGTACAGGTTCACACCTTCTTAGATGTATGTTACCATACCACAACCACCACCAAAGCACCCATAATCCTCCAGCATAGTCTCTTGGACCCCTTCTACCTTTGCCTCCCACTCTTACACTCCCCCTCTGATAGGGTTGGTTTGGTTAAGTTTTGTCTGTTTCTTTGTTTTACTTATCTGTATTCCACATGTGAGTGAAACCATCTGATACTTATATTTTTAATAGGTCAGTTTTGAGAGAATTGAAATCTGATCAATTCTTCCAATCAATGAACCAAGTGTATTCTTGATATTTTAGTGCTTTTATTTCCAACAAAGTGTGGTAGTTTTCGATGTACAAGGCACACATACATTTGTTATATTTACTGTCATATTCTGTTTTAGGTATTTGTTATATATTTATAAAACATTGTCAATACAAGGCAGAACAGTAGTGGTAATAACCTATCTTAGAGAAGAATACATCTAATCTTTCACTATTGACTTTTATGTAAGTGTAAGTGGTTTTTATAAAGTGTAAGTGGTTTTTATCAGATTGAAGAAGTTACCACTTATGTTCCTAATTTGTTGAGTTTTGTTGATTTGTTGAGTGTTGGATTTTGTCAAATATTTCTTCCGCATCTATTGAGAAAGTCATTTTTTCCTCCTTCTTCATGTGTTAAATGTCTTTGTTTGGTTTTTGAATATTAATCCAATCTTATGTACCTGAAATAAACCCCACTGGGATGTGCTGTACTATGTTAGCTACATATCACTAAATTTGATACCCTAATACTGTGCTAAGGATTTTTGTGTCTACGCTCACTGGAGATAATGTGCACTGGGGATACATTATCCAAGATACTGAGGCATTTTCTGGGATATGAGATTTTCAGTGCTCAAACTGGAGGTACTTCAATACCTGGCTAACTCAGATCATTAGTCACCATAGATACTAGTCTCTAGAAACTAGCCTCTTTTTCCTTAATATCTTTGTCTTATATTGGTATCAAGACAATATCAGTGTCATAAAATAAGTTAAGAATCTCTCCTTTTATGAAAGATTGTGTGAAGCATTTTTTCCTTAATTGTTTGATGTAAATCACTAGGTATGCCATTTATGACCAGACTTTTCTTTGTGGGCAGGTTTTTAATCGCTACTATGGGTTTTTCAGTAGATGTAGAGCTATTTACATTTTCTATTTCTTCTTGTTCCCTTTCTTCTTCTTCTATCCACACGAGTGGTAGACAGAATGATTGCCTCTCAAAGATGTTAACATGCTATTTCTGTCTGCGTGTAGGTTATATTACATAGTAAGTGGGAATTGCAATTAAGGTTGCTAATAAGCTGACATTGAAATGGCAAAAAGACTGACAAAACTGACATTGAAATGGATTACCTGGGTGGGCCCAATCCAGTGACAAGGGTCCTCAAAAGTGGAGGAGATAGAGAAAGAGAGACAGACAAGACAGATGGAGAGGACTTGATCCAATGTTGCAGATTTTGAACTATTCCTGGCTATGAGCCAGGAATGTACGTGGCCTCTAAAAGTGGACAGAGGCAAATATGTGGATTTTTCCTCTGTCACCTATAGAAGAATAGCCCCTCTGCTGACATCTTGATTTTAGCCAGATGAGACCCATTTCAGAACTGTAACCTCCAGACTCTAAGATAATAAATTTAACCCTACAGTTTCATAGTGATTTGTTACAGCAGCAATAAAAAATGAATGGAGTATGTTATTAATTCATCCATTTTGTCTAAAGTGTCTAATTTATTTTCGTAAAGCTGTTTGTAATATAAATGTATTAGCACATTAATGGTCTCAGGACCTGTACATATGTCCCTCCTTTTTGCTGATGTTGATCATTTCCATCTTCTCTCTTTTTATCTTTATCATTTAACTTTGAGAGTTACTCATTTCGCTAGTTTTTTCAAAGAACAAATTTCAATCAATATTTTGCTATTTTTAGATTGCTTCCATTTGATTTATCTCTGTTCTTTTAAATAGATAAACATATAAGTGAGATTCTGTGAGCACTGCTATTCAATAAGGTTTTAATAAAGTCTTAGGAAAGTATAGATATCCGAACCTTTTGTTTTGATTGAACATGGGAGTCAAGGATGATTTCAGAAAATAGGAAGAATTTGAGTAACATTTTGGTGAATAGTACAAGCTCTTAAAGGATAAGAGCAAAAGGCATTTCCAAAAGAAGAAACAGTCCAAAAAAGGCACATTGGCGTGAAAATGTATGTGCTGTTCTTTCTGCATCCAGATATAAGTTGTAGAGTGGAAGTATGCTAAGGGATGAGGAGAGGCAGCAGAAGTTCAACCACAGAAGCTAAGTGGCAGGTACTCCATCTTTGAAGTAGTGGAAAATTTTTCTGGCATTTTTGAATGATGCGTCTTGAATCTGGGAGGTATGTGGGAGCAAGAATCCTAGGAGGAGGACATTGTCACGTTGAGTGAGGGGATGCTCAATGTGAGAGAACTTTGGGAAGGAGAAGAAGGGGCTTAATCCCGGGAAGTGAGGGGGCCCACAGAGGTATTGCAAAGGGCACACATGTGGCCCTTTCACCAGGAGTTTGTCCCATTTAGATCCAGAGTCCCAGGACACAATAAATAGGTTTAATTCTCAAATTTTCCTTTTGCAAACAAAGTAGTATCAGCAAGGTGTAATGACCCCATAGCGTGCTAACCTAAGATGGCGGCGCATAGGTCCTGCAGGTGTGTAGATCTGAACTTAGTCCCTCTTCCACCTTTCACCCTGAATGAGCCCCAGGTGAAAACCTACAATGAGCATCTGTCTCTCAGGAGTATGGTCAGATGAAGTGAGACCGTTTGTTTCACACCTAGTGTGTGACCTAACCCAGGTCTACTCAGCCCTTCCTGCTCCCCAGGAAGAAGCTGACACTGCGCCCACGGCTACGGAGCCCTGAGTGCCAGCTCCACAGTCACATCACCCCTAGCCCTGCCAATGGACACAGCAAGGCCTGGGCTCCAGCACAGCTTCTATTTTCTATTTTGCCTTCCTGAATAGAACCACTGCTGCTGCCGAGCCAGCACTGACCTAACCTAGCCAGGAGCAATCTAGCCTTCCACACACACTGCCTAACGCACCACGATGTGTGGAAGGTTCATGCCCTCGGGAAAGATTATGTCTCTTTAATCAGGAGACAGGAAAGAAAGGGTGAAGTCACAGCAGCTCTCTGGCCTCTTGAGGTTCCCCACAAGGACAAGCAAACTCCTGTTTTCACTTTTTTTCCTGCTCATTTTTGCTCCCCTTGATACTTGCCAATGAAACATTACCTGCTTCTGACTTACCGTTCTAGAAAATGTAAGTTAAGTTGAGCTGAGCTATGCTGGATGAAGAAGTGATACTCAGGTAATGTCCCTGTTTTCCCTCTTTGCCACCAATTTCCTTCTTGTGCTTAAGAGATTTTTGGAGGCTTAGTTGAGATACTACATGAAGAGGCAGTTGGTGAATTCTCTTTGTGACCTGCAGTCAGGCATGTGAGTGTGGGGCATCATTGCAAGCAAATCAGTGCCCCTGGGCTCACCAATCAAGTGACTATTTTCACTCAGTGGACGGCACTTGTTCTAATTCACCGTGGAGGAATGATTAATGTCACAGCCTTTTACCACAGTTGGGCTGTATTGGAAAAGTGACTTCTCTGCTCTGCGGTTTTTTCATCTCGAAAGTGGAGAAAATCATACCTCACTTATTTTGTTGTTGTGAGGATTTCATAAGATCATGGGTATGAATTTGCTTTGTGAACTCTAAAGTGCTATGGAAATGAAAGGGTTATTGTTTGCACCTAAGAAGCAGCAGCTCAATAAATACTGCATGAATAAATGAGGGCTTGTGCAATGGAAAACACTAATATTCAAGCCATGCCCAGGGTCTTGCTGTCAATTAGGCATGCGTCCTGATTCTCAATTTATGACTCTCCCTGAGAACTTGGAGCGAAAGAATGGGAAGTAGAGACTATAGCCTCGGTGAACGCATTAACCATTGCTTCTCTGCACGCTGTGAATGCAGTCCAGATGTAAGGCAGGATAGCAGTGTTGGGGAGTGGTAAGATATATTAGAGCCATTTATTTAGGTAACATAAGAGTGAGTTGGCAACCACCTCCAGGATTTATACTTATAATTCAGATTTGTTGCTTACATATCTTTCGCATTGCTTTTATCAATACATTGTTTAATGTTCCCAAATGTCTTTTGAGGTAGGTATGAATTCCTCGTTTTCAGGTAAAGAAGCTGAGATTTAAAGAAGTTGGGCCATTTGCTTCAAATGCCAAAGCTAATGGGTTTGTGGAACCAATATTTGAAACAAACTGTGCCTTGTTTCCAAATTGGGGCTTGTTCCTCTGCGCCGGTCTGCTCTCTGAGGGGCTCGACCTTGCCCCTGGGAGCATGTGGACTTGCCATAAAGTTGCTGTAAACAGATTCTCTGTGAGCAGGAGCAATGCTCTTGCTTCTGGTGGTTTCCCAGCAGAGCCCACCCGGAGCACGGCCCCCACAGGGCCCCCACACGCCTCCCACAGCACACCGGAGAGCAAGTCGGCCAGGGGACCTGAAATGTCATGACCGGGGAAAAAACATAAGATACAAGGTTATTAAAATACAGAGAAAAAATGCTTTATCAGCATGGAGCATGCAGTGGATATTTTGCAAATTGAAGAAAACAATCTCAGAATACTGTCAAGACGGATCAGGTATTTAGAATGATCTGTGAGCAGATGAGCAGGAAACCTATTTTCAAAAGCTAATAATAAAGATCCTAACACAAAGGAGGCATAGAGTCCAGGTACTAAGAATAATGAGGCTCACAAAGAAGAGTCAACCAACTTTGTACGTGAAGCAGGAAAACATGCATAGGACCCTGATTCCCAACACCTGGGCTGGCCTGTTAAGGCCTCCGATAGCTCCCTCTCTAAGGGGGACTTTGGAATGTGCTTCTCAAACCCTGCTATTGAAATGTATTACACACGCGTGTCTGTTGCAGATGCGAGGAAGCAGGTGCAGCAATGGTATGGATTCTGGGGCATGTTTGCTGGGTTCAGGTTCTGTCTCTGCCACTTACAAGCTGGTTGAGCTCAACCTCCCTGTTCTCAGTTTCCTCGTATGTCAGATACAGTACATCTGTGTTGAAGAGTAAATGAGTCAATAGGTGACCATTTGAAAATTAAATGAATCAATATCACGAACATTTACTTCTAGGCCCTTAGAAGTGTACTTGGTGCACCAGAAATGTTACTGGGTGCTTGTCATAGACAAACCAACTGAGATTTTATTCTACAGCATGAATGCAACCTTCCTAATTAAAACCTTTCTCCTCTCTTCCTACTTCTAGCTGGAGACACGCCACCACCGCACCTGAGAACTGTTAGAAATAGGCCCTGCCCACCCCGGCAGTTACCTGCAGTGGCATGGCTGACGTGTGCAAGCACAGGAGGGAGTTCAACCTTCAAAAATTCTGCTTTGCAAAGGCAGATTTCTGGCTTTTTGGTAGTAGGTAAGTTCTTACATGGATTGAAACTCCCAGTCTCTGATTTCTCTGGCTATCCCACCACAGTCTAGTTTGAAAGGCCTCTGCTGTTGCCCCTAAACAGGGGGCCCAGCACATTTGCCAGGAATTGTTGTCTCATTGCTCCCATGTACTGTCAAATCTCAGCAGTTTCTGGAAGTTTTGAATCAATCTATCTTCTCTTCCAGCCATTGGTCATGGGAAGTTTCTTCCTCTGGGCTGGGACTATGTGTTTTTACTCTGTGATTTTTTTTTTTTCCTTGTTACCTTAACAACCTTCCTCTGTCACTGCATAAGGGACAGGAGATGGTCTTCCCAAACAACATCACTGCCCACTGATGCCTTTCCTCTACCTGTTAGAGCCCAGGGAAAGCACAGAGGTGCGTAAGCAGTAATGAGCATGAAACTGCAGCAGCCTGTCCTGCTCTGGGCCTACAGCCTGCGGGGGCTGCCACGGCCTGTGTGCCCAGACACACTTAGAATGGGGTGAATCAGAGGGAGGTGATGTGGCCATCTCCATGTCAACCTCCTGTCACGGAAGAGCAGCTGATGATTGTCAGAGTTCCCATGTGATGACATGAATTTCACAAGTGTCCTGGAGTTCATGCGCTGAGTGCACTCATTTTCTTTTTTTTTTTTTTTTTTTTTAAATATTAAATTTTATTTTTATATTCCCCCATACAATTGCAAACGCCCCATTCTGACCCCAATCCTTCCCCTCCCGCCCCCCCACCCCCCAAAAAGTGTCTCTGGTTCATAGTTTTTTTTGTTGATTTTGATTTTCACTTTCTTATATTCATTTTCCTGGTCCCTTATTTAAGTTTTCTAGATTCCTGCTATGAGTGAGACCATCCGGTATTTTTCTTTTTCTTTTTGGCTTATTTCGCTGAGCATGATCCCTTCCAGTGCCATCCATGTTGCTGCAAATTGCATGTGTTTATCTTTTTTGAATGCTGAGTAATATTCCATGGTATATATGTACCACATCTTCTTGATCCAGTCATCTATTTTTGGGCATTTGGGTTGTTTCCAAAGCTTAGCTATTGTAAACAGTGCTGCTATAAACATAGGAGTGCAGGTGCTCTTTGGAATTGATGTTTCTGTGTCCTTTGGGTAAATACCTAGGAGTGGAATTGCTGGATCATATGGAAGCTCTATGTTTAGTAGGTCCAGAAATCTCCACACAGCTCTCCATAGTGGTTGGACCAGTTTGCACTCCCACCAACAGTGCACAAGAGTTCCTTTTTCTCCACATCCTCGCCAACATTTGTTGTTGCTAGTTTTTTTAATATGTGCCATTCTCACTGGTGTGAGATGGTATCTCATGGTAGTTTTGATTTGCATTTCCCTGATTACAAGTGATGTTGAACATTTTTTCATATGTCTGTTGGCCATTTGCATTTCCTCTTCAGAGAAGTTTCTTTTTAGCTCTTCTGCCCATTTTTTGACTGGATTATTTTCTTTGTTGTTGCTGAGTCTCATCAGCTCTTTGCAGATTTTTGTGATCAGTCCTTTATCATTAGTGTTGGGTGCAAAAATGTTCTCCCAGTTGGTGGGGTTTCTCTTTGTTTTTGTTATTGTCTCTTTTGCTGTGCAGAAGCTCTTTAATTTGATGTAGTCCCAGCTGTTTATCTTTCTCTTCACTATCACTGCTTTGGGTGATGTGTCTGTAAAGATGTCTTTGATGTGCAAATCCCGTAGTGTTTCGCCTATATTTCCTTCTATGTATTTTATGGTTTCAGGTCTTATGTCTAGTTCTTTAATCCATTTTGAGTTGATTTTTGTGTATGGTGTGAGGTAGTGGTCAAGCTTCATTCTTTTGCATGTAGCGACCCAGTTTTCCCAGCACCATTTATTGAACAAACTTTCTTTGCTCCAATGCATAGTCTTTGCTCCTTTGTCAAAGATTAGTTGACCATAAATCTGTGGGTTTATTTCTGGATTTTCTATTCGATTCCATTGGTCTGTATGTCTGTTCTTGTTCCAATACCATGCAGTTTTGATGATTATGGCTTTGTAGTATAGTTTGAAGTCTGGGAGTGTGATGCCTCCATTTCTTCTTTTTTTTTTCAGTAGAGCTTTGGCTATTCGGGGTTTTTGGTGATTCCATATGAATTTCATCAATAATTGTTCTATTTCTTTGAAGAATGCCATTGAGATTTTGATTGGAATAGCATTGAATCTGTATATTGCTTTTGGTAGCATGGCCATTTTAATAATGTTTATTCTTCCAATCCATGAGCAGGGGATGTCTTTCCATTTCTTTGTGTCTTCTTCTATTTCTTTTAACAGTGTTTTATAGTTTTCTTTGTATAGGTCCTTTACCTCTTTTGTTAGATTTATTCCCAAATATTTGATTTTTTTTTGTTTCGATAATAAAAGGGGTGGTTTTTTTGATTTCTTCTTCAGATTTATTGTTTGTGTATAGGAGGCCACTGACTTTTGCGTGTTGATTTTGTATCCTGCCACTTTACTGAATGGATTGATGAGTTGAATTAGTTTTTCTGTGGAGATTTTGGGGTTCTCTATGTATATTATCATATCATCTGCAAATAGTGATAGTTTGACTTCTTCTTTTCCTATTTGGATTCCTTGGATGTCTTTCTCTTTTCTTATTGCTCTGGCTAGGACTTCCAGTATTATATTGAAAAGCAGTGGTGAGAGTGGACATCCTTGTCTTGTTCCAGATCTTAATGGAATTGCTTTCAGCTTTTCACCATTGAGAATGATACTGGCTGTTGGCTTGTCATAGATGGCCTTTATGATGTTGAGGTATGTTCCTTGTATCCCAAGAATTTCAAGGGCTTTTATCATGAATGGGTGTTGCACTTTGTCGAAAGCTTTCTCAGCATCTATTGATATTATCATATGGTTTTTTATATTTCTTTTTGTTGATGTGTTGGATAACGTTGATTGATTTTCGGATGTTAAACCATCCTTGTGCCCCTGGAATGAATCCAACTTGGTCGTGGTGAATTATCTTATGGATACATTGTTGGATTCTGATAGCTAAAATTTTATTGAGGATTTTTGCATCAGTGTTCATTAGGGAGATTGGCCTATAGTTTTCCTTTTTTGTGTTGTCCTTATTCGGTTTTGGTATTAGTGTAATATTGGCTTCATAGAACGTGTTTGGTATTGTCCCTTCCTTCTCAATTTTTTGGAAGAGTTTGTGAAGGATAGGCACTAATTCGTCTCTGAATGTTTGGTAGAATTCATTTGTAAATCCATCAGGTCCTGGGCTTTTGTTTTGGGGAGGTTTTTAATTACCATTTCAATTTCGCTGCTTGTAATTGGTCTGTTTGGTGTTCTATTTCTTCTTTATCTAGCTTTGGGTGATTGTAGAGTTGTAGGAATTTGTCCATCTCCTCTAGATTGTTGAACTTGTTTCCATATAACTGTTCATAGTAGTTACTGATTATTCTTTTGATTTCTGCTGTGTCCGTTGTGATTTCTCCTCTTTCATTTATGATTCTGTGTATTTGTGCTTTCTCCCTTTTTGTGAGCCTGGCTAGGGGTTTGTCTATTTTATTTATTTTTCAAAGAACCAGCTCTTGGTTTCATTGATCTTTTGGATTGTTTTTTTAGTTTCAATTTCATTTATTTCTGCTTTGGTTTTTAGTATTTCTTTTCTTCTACTGGTTCTGGGGTTTTTTTGTTGTTCTTTTCTAGATCTTTGAGCTTCGAGATTAGGTTGTTTCTTTGAGTTCTTTCTTGTTTTTTGATGTGAGCTTCTATTGCTATATATTTTCCTCTTATTACTGCTTTTGCTGCATCCCATACATTTAGGATATTGGTGTCCTCCTTGTCATTCAATTCAAAGAATTTTTTAATTTCTTCTTTGATCTCCTCGTTAGTCCAGTGGTCTTCCAGTAGTGTGGCTTTTAATCTCCATGAGGTAGGATAGTTCCTTGCCTTCTTTTTATGATTTATTTCTAGTTTGATGCCTTCGTGGTCAGAAAAGATGGTTGGTATGATTTCAATCTTGGTGTATCTGTTGATGTTTGTCTTGTGCCCCAGTATGTGATCGATCCTGGAGAATGATCCGTGTGCGCTTGAGAAAAATGTGTACTCCGTTTTTTTTGGGTTTAGTGTTCTATAGATGTCTGTTAAGCCCAAATGCTCTAGGTCCTTATTTAGAGCTTTAGTTTCTTTACTTATTTTTTGTCTTGTTGATCTATCCATTGTTGATAGTGGTGTGTTGAAGTCTCCCACTACATATGTGTTTTCTCTGATGTCTGTTTTCAGAGAGGACAACAGCTGTCTGATATATTTTGGTGCTCTTTCGTTTGGTGAGTATATGTTAATGAGTGTTATTTCTTCTTGAAGTATTGTCCCCTTAATCATAATGTAGTGACCATTGGGGTCTCTTTTTATTTTTTTGAGTTTGAAGTCTGTTTTATCTGATATAAGTATAGCTGTTCCTGCTTTCTTTTTTGGCCCATTTGCTTGTAGGATTGTTTTCCATCCTTTGACTTTGAGCCTATTTTTATCTTTTGTAGCTAAATGTGTTTCCTGGAGACAGCAAAAGGTTGGGTTTTGTTTCTTAATCCAGGCTGCAACTCTGTGTCTTTTTATTGAAGAGTTTAGTCCATTTACATTTAGAGTTAATATTGATATGTTAGCATCTGTATTTGCCATTATGTTTGTCTTTCCTTTGATTTTATTTATTTATTCTTTTAATAACTTTTTTTTTTTTTTGGTCTTCTTTCGTTGTTATTCGTCCCTCTGAGGTTCTGGCTTTAGGATTCCTTGTAGTATTTTTTGGAGTGGGGGTTTAGTCGCAATGAAATTCCGGAGTTTCTCTTTGTCTGGGAAGGTCCATATTCTTTCTTCATGGAGGAAAGAGAGCTTTGCGGGATAGAGTATTCTTGGTTGGCATCTGTTTTCTTGGAGTCTGTTGACTATGTCCCTCCACTCTCTCCTTGCCCGTAGTGTTTCTTCAGAGAAGTCTGATGTCAGCCTGATTGGTTTTCCTTTGAATGTTATCTGTTTCTTCCCTCTTGTCAGCTTCATTATTTTTTCCTTGTCCTGGATTCTTGGGAGCTTTACTATTATGTGTCTTGCTGTGTTTTTCCTTTCGTCGTGGAAGTTTGGTGTTCTTCTTGCTTCTTGTATATCAATTTTCAGCTCCTTCTTCTCATTTGGGAAGTTCTCTTCAATTATATCCATGAATATTTTCTCTGTTCCTACATCTCTCTCCTCTCCTTCTGGAATTCCTATAACTCTTATATTTCCTTTCCTCATGGAGTCAGATAGTTCCCGAAGTCTTTCTTCATTCTTTTTCCTTCGTACTTCTCTTTCCTTTTCTGTTTTGGTTCTTTTTATTTCTGTGTCTTCAAGATTACTTATTCGTTCTTCCATTTCATCTATTCTGCTTTCATTGCTTTTCCCAGAGTTCTTTAGTTCCTCCATTAATTCTTTGATCTCCTGCATTTCTCTTACTTCCCTCTTTAGGGACTCAATTTCCTTCTTCTGATCTATCACTTTTTTAATCATGGCAATTTTAAATTCTCTTTCTAGAAGGCTCAGAAGTTCTTCCAAGTTGCTGTCGTTGCAATCTGGGGAGTGGTTTTCTTTTTGTGGTGTGCTTCTTTCCTGAGGAGTTTTTAGGTTGCGTGTGGTTCTTCTACTCCCTACTGTCTGTTTTCTAATTTGTCGTATGCGTTGGGACACTGTGTTGCTCGGACTGACTGACATCTTGGGTGAACTTCTCCGCTCCCCTCTGGCTCTTCCAGGAGCCATCTCTGTCTTCTGGGGGCTTTCTGCTGGTTTTAGGCAGTTTTTACTGAAGAAATGTCCCTGTTCTCAAATGGCGAAGCGGGATGCAGTCCCTGCGCCTCCGGTTTCAGGCACACTCTTCTGCGCACCCGGTCTGCCCCGGACGTGGGTGCCTGCTCCCTCTGTGGGCTCAGACTGCTGGTCGGAAGGGGCCTGGCGTGGAATAACTTCCCGGCTGGCCACTGGGTCCTCCAGAAACCTTCTGCCCTTTTCAAGCAGTCTTAAGAAATGTCCTGTTTTATAGGGTGTTAGTGACTTTTTTTTTTCCTGGTCGCTAGGTGGCGCCAGAGATCTCTCCTATTGTCCTTGGGGGGCTGTTTTTCGCCTCCCCCCACACCGTGGGACAGCGAACAGAGCGGGAATGGTAGGGTACACCTCAACAGCTTTGGGGTGCTGTGTCTGCCTTGTGCCCACCGTCGTGGAGAAACCACGCCCCGAATTTTCGTGCCCCGGGTCTCAGTTCAAAGCCCTCAGTTCCAGGACGCGGGCTGTAGCCCAGTTCAGTGGCGCGGGAATGGCGCCTTTTGCACCGCTCCCGTGCCTGGGCGCCTGGATCCTGCTTACTCAGGGAGGGACCGTCACCTCAGTGAGGACCTCCGCACGTCTCCCCGCAAGCCTAGGTAGTCTCCCCGCAAGCCTAGGTCGCAGGCGCGGGGACCTGGGCAGCTGCGATCCAGGTCTGCACTTGCTTTTCAAGCGCGCCGAGCACTCCGCGTTTCCGCGCCAGCTTACCGGCAGCCCGGGCTGTGTGTGCGTCTCCCGGGGTCTTTGTTCTTCTCTAATGGCGCCCGGAGCCGTTCGCTCACCGCCGCGGCGGATCCTGCAGGGTTCGCCTCAGCTCCCGTTCACGGGGTGTGGTGGCTGCAATAGTTCCTTTCCGCTCCCAGTCCCGCTTGCTGCCTCGTTTGTTCTTGTGGGCCATTTTGGTTTGTTGTTTCCTCCTCTCTGCCGGTCGGAGAGTGCCGCCTCTGTGGGCGGGGGAGGGGAGCAGGGTTCTGCGCTTCCCTCCCTTCTAGTCCTCTTTTATGGCCAGTTTCTTCTTCGGGCAGTTCGCTGGCGTCACCCGTTTATCTTCCGTGGCCCAGTTCTCACTGGGACCTGCCGCTTTTCCTCCCTATTCACTTTTTTTAATGGGAGATCTTACTCGCAGCGTCTCCTCGCCGCCATGTTGCTTTGCTCCGCCCTCCTCGAGTGCACTCATTTTCAACTCTAAGATCCCTTCCTGTGGCACAGTCGTTTCTCAGAGGCCTACCCTGTGAAGATACTTCACCTCAGGAGAATTCACAGGGCATCTACTCAGCCCTACCTCCAAGAAGCAGAAACAGATCACACAGGACACACCTCCGAGTTGCTCAAAGCCACATGGAGACAAATGCACACAGGCCAGAGCACAAGCTGTGGATGACCTAAGGCCTCGTCATAGGAAAGAGGAAGACCGGACTGGGGTTCCTTGGGGTCTGTGCTCCCTTGGGGTCTGTTCTGTCACTGAGCCTGCCAAACTGTGGGCCCATGAAGTGTGTAAAACATGACCAGTCATCTCTGGGGGCCCCATGGAAATACCCCATGGAGGTGGGGTAGGAGCACTTTGCTGCTGGCACCAAGAATACCAACAGTGATGTGAATTCAGGGACACAAGAATGCAGGGAGATGAGAATTACACCCTCCTATTGGATTTTTTCCCCTGGGCTTCCTTTGGAGATAAAATTGCTGTGTGTGATGCTTAAAACAGAACACATGAGAGAGTATGAATATAAAGACCACCTGCTTTTCCAAGGACATAAAATAACTTTTAGAATAACACAAAGCCTCCTTTTTCTCCATATTTCATTCCATAAGGCACTTCCTAAATGAGTTGATGAATCTGGGTCCAGAAATTCTATCATGTGACTGAACCAGCTTTTTTTTTTTTTTTCCATCCACGCTGATTGAAGCTGAAACATTCCAGGGAAATTTGCTTTCCAAAACTTACACTTCTCCAGAGAGGCAGAAAATAGCTTGCTTTCAAATCCACTGTAAAGATTTCAGTCAAAAAATAAAATAAAATAAAACACTCCTGGCATTTAATCTGAGTACAAATTGAAAACTATACTAGTGTTTACATGGTTTGGGGTTTTATTAGGAAAGAGTTGCCCGGCGTTAATAATATGATGTTTAGCTAGACTGGAATTTTGACCCTCCATCTTTCCAGACTCTGGGGAAATGAGAACACCCCCTCCATGCTCTGGGCCTCCACGGGCTCCATCAGGGAGGAGGCACTTGAGTTAGGAATTAAGGGAGAATCAGAGTCGCCATGAATTTGACATCATGGATTTACACATAAAAGATCTAGGTGATTTCCCACATCCCCGGTACAGGGTTCTCCTTGACCCCACTGTATAAGTGAGGAAACTGAGGCCCGTGTGGATTGTCTTTCAAAGGAAGACCACACAGGCTTCCAGAAGGAAGCAAAAACTTGCATCTAAGTTTGTCATCATTCATATGTCAGACGTTTTGATGCTTAGATTCATCCAGCAGACATAGAAGTTTTGTGTGTGTGTGTGTGTGTGTGTGTGTGTGTGTGTGTGTGTGTGTGTGTGTGTGTAAGAGAGAGATTTCCTCCTCAGGGCACATTTGGCCTTGTCTGGAGACATTTTTTTATCTGAAACTTGAATTTTTTTTTTTAATTGTATTGAATTTATTGTATTTTTGTTCATTTTTGTACAGTATTTGATTTCTTCCCTCTGGTTTGTTTGTCACAACCAGGGGGGCGCTACTGGCATCTAATGAGCAGAGGCCCAGAACAGCAGCCACCACCAGTGTTGATCTGCCGCAGTGTCGATGGCACCAAGGTAGGAAACCCTGAGCTGACTCCGCGGAGTGCCAGGCCAACACCCGAGCATGCAATCCCTGAAGGACACATACAGCTGTTATTCTCACAGTCCCACTAGGAAAATGAGAATTCTGTCATCAAGAGACATGTTCTGTCATCAAGAGAAAAGAATACTATATTTTCCATAATATTTAAGGGAGAATGACTAATTGGGGTTGAAATATTTGTGGAAGAAGTGATTTGACAAGTTCCCTTTCCTTCCTCTGAATCATGACAGAATCTTATAATTGGAGACACTGTAATATCAGTTAGACTCCAGTCTCAAAGGCATGACTCCCCTTTGGGACTTTACTAGGGAGACCCCCAAGAGGTGCTTAAACAGAGGGTCCCTCATGTACATGTAGCA
>NW_023605083.1:63004514-63035049 GCF_014898055.3 Talpa occidentalis | reverse complement strand
AATGATAGCTAACATATGTTTGGTTTTTAATGAAAAAACAGGTAAAACGAGATATTTTAAAGATCATCAAAACAAAAAGGGGGAATTTTAACTGTGTAGCCCTGAACTCCCTGAGACTAACTCATAAATTAGTTCTTGTTTGAGAAACACCAGCAGGGCAATGAAGAAGTCAGACACAGAAATAAGGATTTTAATCTTGCCTTTGCCACCTGTGAGCTGTGTGATTTGGTGTAGGGAAGTAATCTCTCTGAAGCCTCAATTTCTCATTTTTTGATTACCGATCTTCAAAGTGCTGATTAAAGGTGAGCAGATCTCCTTGAATTCCCCTCTATAAACAAAATCTAAAGGAAAAGGAATTCTAGCTGAGGGAACTCACCATGAAGGGTCAGCTGCTGTGCAGTCTGGGGATGCATACCCTTGCTGAGCCCACATTTCCTCCTGATGGAAAGAGAGTGATAATCTCTGAAGAGCTTATCTACCTTGCAGAGCTGTCAGGAGGATCAAGTGTTTTATGTGAAAAGCCTGCTCTGCAAACAGGGAAGCACCACAGAAAACAACTTCTTCTAGAAACAGGACGCCTCAACATTGCTCAAGGCTTAGAAACCACCATCCCTATCTGGAAAATCGAATCCATCTTGAGGTTAGAGTTCTGGTTTATGATCCTCTGCTTCTCGTGCCAGAAATGAGCTCAGCCGAAAGTGCCATTAACTACCCGCTGCTGGGGTGGGTTCCTGTCAAGATCCCTTTTATCAGTCAGCTGGCTGTGAAAAGCCAGATAGCATTTAAATACAGCCATAACCCAGAGTGCCCAACAGTTGGACTTCCAAGTGCCCACCCCTCAGGACCAGGAGAAAAGTCCAGAAGGTCAGGGTTAAATTCTGTTCTCCTTCCCAGGCTGCCCTGCAAACCAGTACCCAGAAAGAGTAAATGAGAAGCCAGGGTACCCCTAAGTGACTTATTTTCCCTACTGTACCTCTACTGTGAGACTCATAGGATGATGAGTTAAGCTCCAATAAGGATAGACTAAAGCAGTCTCCATCCAACCTTCTAGAAATGGAATAGAGGTAGGAATAGTCAGGTAATATTTCAGCCATGTTAATTCAGTTATCTCGGACATGCTGGACCAGGGGCAGAGTTATCTGTATTTCATCTCTACCTCCATCCTGATGCGTTAGAATTGTTATTCCCATTCCAAGGCCAGGAGGTAGAGGAGACACTGATACCACCTGTACAAGCTCTTCCATGGATCAATCTGCTGGCCTACAGCATCTGGCTTTTATCCTTGTGACTGTCACTACTCGTAGTCACAGGCCCTCTAGAGAGTAGGAAGATAGTTCTAGTCCCAGCATTGCTGTGTCACGGACCCCAACTTAACCAGCTCTGAGCCGCTGTTCTCCCTTGTTTAACTGACATTTAGCTGCAGAGCACACGTGTATTTTCTATACATGAGACACTGAGTAACTGGAAAGATTGTTGTTAACGGCTTAATGAACACCATAGCTCTTCACTCAGGCTCTAAATCATCTTTTGAAGGACGCAGGCATTGTACTGATGTCAGCCAAGAATCAAAGAGGGTCCCAAAGTGTGATCCAGTTACTGGAGTCCAGCCTGACAACTTCCACATCCTAACACAGGCAACAAGATGGGGGACGTGTTGGTCCACTGTGATCACACAATCTATGGTATAGAATCCACTATCTGTCTGCCTGGGACGCCATCTACCTGCGTGATTTGAGGCACTAGCTCTTGAACCTCAATCTTTTCACTGAAATACAGCTGGCCATCACTACTGTACCTTACTGGGCCAGTGGAAAGGTTAAGAAGAGACAGTATGTGAACACGTTGGCCCCCTGCCCAGATGTTGGGGATGTTTAATGGCCGGTTATTCCTTCATGTGTTCGTCTTGAGACTCAGTTAGGTTTGCATACATCATATAGTTGCAGTTCATAGAGGAGGATCCACAGGGCAAGAACAAGGACTTCACTTCTCATGTGGATGTGTGGGAAACCATTCAGAATGCTGCTGGAAAGAATATGGGCCCTAAGAAAGGTCTTTACAGAACAGTAACTAGTAGGTACTCTGCATCTAACTTCCAAAGTATAGGAAACCCAAGACGCTGCCATCTTTCGCAAACTACTAGACATGGGGTCTTGCTATGATGAGTAACCACATTGCATTGGGTGGATAAGCAATGGTACTTTCCAGAGGAAAGTTCACATTTGCCAGGAGTTGCTATCTTCACAGAGAGCTAGGTCTCACCTGAAGAGTTAGTAGCTGGCTGCCAACTGTCATCTGACCTACTTATGGAGCAGATATTTTGCTAGATGAGTTGACTGAGCTAAGAAAGTGACACAATGATTAAGTTCAGGGAAGAGCTCCTTCTGGGAAGCCATATTTGCTTCTCTGCTCATATGTGTCTCGATTTCCAGCTCAATTATGATTTTGAAAGGCAGGCAAAATTTTACCCGTGTAAAGAACACAATTATGCTTCCTGATCCTCCTTCTTAAGGTTTTGATTGTGATTACAAGTTCCACATGTTCCTTTTAGTGCTCCGTGCTTGGCGATTCAAATGTTTGAACAAAAAATTAGAGCATGAAAACAAACAGGTCAGAGGATCGCTAGAGAAGAATAATGAGCTAGAGAGTATAGATCAAAAACTAAAAACAGGATATAAGAGAAAAGGAGGTGGCATTTAAGATGGAACCTTGAAAAATGGGTTGAATTTGGAACTGTAGAAATGGAAGGGAAGGTCATTCTAGGGCCACTGGAACAATATAAACAAAGTCATAAAATCAGAATACTCAGAAGATTTTAAAGAGTCAGCAGTTTCAGAGGAGTTTGGTGTATATGGATCGTGTAGGACACCCTTTATATGCATGTACTCACAATCTTCTTGTTTCACCTTTATTCATGGAAGGCAGCCCATTAATGGTGGAGTTTGGGTGAAAAATCTGAGTTATGGTCAAGATTGCTGCTATTGCCCTATTTGACTTTCTTCTGGATACAAGCAAGTATCTGCTGTCCCACCAGTCTATAGTTACACAGGTCCAGCTGACTAGTTCTGGCCAATGTATCATGTGTAGAAGTGGTGTCACTTCCTGGCCAAAGCAATTTCCAGAATAATGTCCAGTACCTCTTCCCCTGCCATGTCACCTGAAAAGTTTGTATTTTCCTAACAGTATAGCTGTTGGACCTGGAGGCCGCTTGCATATTGGTGACTGAATCATGATGTGGAGAGTCAATTGAGACATAGAAAGTTATTAATTAAACTTTTCATAAGCAAGAATTAAATTTCTGGTGTTAAGCCATTGAGATTTGGGGATGTTCATTATGGCAGCATAGCCTAGTTTATCCTGACTAACATAGTTTTGCAAAAGTTACCATGAATCTTATGAAGACCATCCTAGACTTGCTTTTCTGAGGACACTAATCCTAAGCATGCTTCTATAAGACCAGAGAAAAATAGCTATCCCATTTCTTCCAGACTTCCTACACACATGGAAGCTTCTCTAGACAGCCACAAGAGTTTTGTGGCTTTATTCTGAAGCAATAATGGAGGAAAATATTGTTGACAGTCCTTTAGCTACATTGAGATTTGAGTAACCTGGAAAATGATCTCATAGTTTTGCATGGTAATAA
The DNA here is from genome assembly GCF_014898055.3 of Talpa occidentalis. NCBI lineage: Eukaryota > Metazoa > Chordata > Mammalia > Eulipotyphla > Talpidae > Talpa > Talpa occidentalis. The sequence continues at coordinate 63,031,409 of NW_023605083.1, read as the reverse complement.
TTACTACCATTTAGTAAATTACTGAGATTCCAACATGTTAGTGGACACCTTAGAGCACTGGCTAATTTTACCTTTATGCTAGTCCTACAAAGTTTACATTATTACTCCCAATTTAACTTAAGAAAACAGACTCACCTATGTCAGTTAGAGGAGAACTAAGGTCCAAACCCAGAAATGTGTGACTCTAAACCCAGGCTCTTTTCATAGGGTTATCTGTGCTGACTGTCTGTGTTGTCCCCCTAAGGGCCATTGTCTTTCAACATAGGAATTAATTGGTCTTCTCAGGTATCCAAGGTCATATACTGCTAGGAGTCAGAACACTTGCTGCTATAATATTCTGAGTTATATGATTAAAAAAAAATTTTTGGTAGTGGTAGTGACATTTTTATTTCCAAATGTATCATTTTTTATTGAGCTAGCATAGGGTTATACCGCTATATGACTTAGAAGTAAAGGGTCATACCTTTTCAGAGATGTGTTAACCACCCCATTCCTACCACAAGGTATTCCTAAATTTCAGGCATAGAATATCGGGCCTCTGAAAGACCCCAGTCTGAGCATCATGTTAAAAAAAATCCATTCTTTAATGATACACCAAGTTCTGAAAAGTGACCACGGGAACCAGTCTAAGGCTATGAAAATCATGGTTTGAAGCAGGGTTCTCAAAGTGTGACCTGGAGGTAATCTAAGGTACCCATGTGTTTAAAATTTCTGTTCATAATAATAACTGGATATTATTTACCTTTTAAAATGCTCTCACATGTTTGCAATGATTTTTAGAGGTTACATGACATAGCCACAATTTTCTACAAAAGTTATTAAATATTCTCCTTTTTCCATTACATGCCCACATGAAGCCAGATTTTCCTTATACCTATTAACCAAAACAATAGATGGCAACAAATTGCATGAAAAAGCAGATGTAAGAACCACACTGTCTTCTTTTAAGTTAAATATTAAAGAAATTTGCAGAAAATATGAAACAAAGCCATTTTTTCCCACTTAACATTTTTTTAGACTCCATTGTTTTTTTCATAAAATTTTTTAAGGATAACATATAAAGGACTTATTATTTTTCTTCTTAAGGGAATTGATAAATTTCTAAATTTCTTGGTTTTAATTTCTAATAAAGTAAATATTGATAGCGATATATTCACATAAAATAAGGATATTTGGAACCCTCAATCTTATTTAAACTCTTAAAGGGGTTTGGAGACTAATAAACTTGATAGTAACTAGCCTAAGGGAAACAAAGAAGTAAAAGGGGGAAAAAGTTATGAAAGTACATGCAATTTATAAAGAAAACTTCCTTTGGAGCTGGGCGCTGCATTTGTTGGATTTGTTCTGAGTGGAAACAAGGAATAGAAATGGGGCCCAAGAGTCAAAACCCAATAAGTAACTTTCAGCCTAATAAGAACTTTCCAAAATCCTGGCAAGGAGTGAGCTCTCCATCCCTGGAAAGGTGTAAGCCAAGTTCAGCAACCCATCTGATAGCAAGGACATTGCAGAGAAGTCAGGTACCAAAGGAAGGTGGTATAAGGTGGGATGGGCTATCTAACAGACTTTAAGATCCCTTCCAATGTGAGCATCTAACTTGAGAAAAGATCTAAAATGATTTTCACAAAAGTCAAGAGTCTTTGGGTCCAATTATAACCAAAGAGTCACTTCCTTGTCCATACGGGATACTAAAAGGAATGAGTCTCACAAGTTGACTTGTAATAACCCCTCACATTTGCATTGGGCTTTTCAGTTGACAAAACTCTTCACTTCTTTATTTATTGAGGCTCCTCCAACTGCAGCATGAACTAGATATTTCCCAGACAAAGCTCCAAGAGGCAACGTGAATCGCACCAAATGACGTAGCTGATGAGAGGTATATCCTCCTGGCATTCGGCAGCATATTCTTTCCACTGGATCTCAGCCGCCTCCCTGTTGGTCCAAGGATTGGGCACACACCCAAACTCTAAAGCCCAGCTCTGACATCTGCTCACTCCTCCTCATGTGGCGTATGCGTCCTGAAACTGTTTACCTAGCTCTGGCCCTGCCAAGGTACCTGGTGCAATATTCTTGCTCATGAAAGGGGAGTCTCTCACTCCCAGTTCCACCCACCATCTTGCAAATTCCATCCCAGGGAAACACTGGACTCTTGCGAAGCCTGAACTGTTCAACTCACCCGGGCACTCTAATGAGTTGTTTGAAGCTGTGTGTGAGTTGAACATTCAGGAAACTTGGGAGCTGAGACATCACAGCCCAGGCGTGCAGACGTGAGGAGCCGCCCTTCTCTGCACAGCCTGCCCTCTGCTCACGTGTTACCACCTTCTTTGAGTGGCACTTCCACCCGCCTGCAGTCAACCCTCCTCGGGCAGGGATCCCATCAGATTTTACAAGCCAGGCAGGGTCAGACCTGGTGAAAACGTGAATGGGAATGCCCAGAACAACAAAGGCAGCAGGCACTTTCCCTCAGGAGACAGGGATGAGCCAAGCCACGTGATGGCAGCCCTAGGGCACCAAGGGGAAAGCTGTGAGCTGGACAGGAGTGGACCCCATTCTGGGAGACTAAGGAAGGGGCAGACCTATTGGGATGTGCCCAGAGCTTATAATGGCAGGTTTGGGGCAAATGATTTTCTGTTCTGATGATTTTCAAACAGCTGGTTAACTAGGATACAGATCTTTTTGAGTTTTAGTTATTTCTAGAACAGGGTTTTCTGCATGGAAAATTCTGCATGCAAAAATTACCTGCATGAGGCAGATAATAAATATTTTAGCTTTTGCTTAGTTGCAACTTCTTAAAGTGTGAAAGCAGCGATTATCCATATGGAAATGGAGGAGGTGGCTGTACCCCAATATAATTTCATTTAGGCACACTGGAATTTGAATTTGATAGAATTTTCAATGTCACAGAAGTTGCTTCTGATTTTTAAAAACTATTTTAAAATATTTAAAAGCCATTCTTAATTCAGAGCTTTTAAAAAGAAACAGTTGGGCAGTACTTGGTCTGTGGATTATAGTCCCTCAGATTTTTACAAATTTATAACAACATTGGATCCTGTAAGAAGGGAAGAAAACAAAAATGCAAGCTACAAAATATAAGTGTCCAAGTCTACTGACCAATTGATACCATCATGTCTAATGCATATTCCCAAGGCCTCAACTTACCTCAGGACAAAAAAGGCCATGTGGGTGTGTGACCCACACTTTGGGTGACCTGGTAAATTTAAAGTAACCGTTTGTTGGTTTATTTATTTTTTTAATAATAAATTTTATTTTTATATTCCCCATACAGTTGCAACCCCCCTTTCTGATCCCAATCCCTCCCCTCCCGCCCCCCACCCCCAAAAGTGTCTCTGTTTCATAGTTTTTTGTTGATTCTGATTTTCACTTTCTTATAGTTATTCATTTTCCTGGTCCCTTATTTAAGTTTTCTAGATTCCTGCTATGAGTGAGACCATCCGGTATTTTTCTTTTTCTTTTTGGCTTATTTCGCTGAGCATGATCCCTTCCAGCGCCATCCATGTTGCTGCAAATTGCATGTGCTTATCTTTTTTGAATGCTGAGTAATATTCCATGTGTTTGTTGGTTTAAAATCAATTAGTATATCAATTAGTACATCAATTATTTAAATTATCGCTTCGATTTTTAGTATTTAAAGTTTGTGGTTTTCATACACAGGCACAAAACCCCCTTCCAGTCTTGCTTGTTTGTTCTTAATGAATCTTTTGTTGTTCTGATCATGGGTTGTTGAAGCAGGTTCCTGTAGGAGCTATAATTTTCACAATAAACATTCCTAATCAGTAGTTCCCTGGCCCTGCCCCTAGCCTTTCAGTCCCTTCAAATCCCCAGCCACCCTCTGGGAGGCCTTAGGGTCAGTCTCAGCAGTGCCACTTGGTACCTGCCTTGCCTACTCTGGGGCCTGGTTCACACATCCGTCTCTGCTTCTCCGTTGTCTGACATGATGGCTGTTCTTCCTTCCTCGATGGAGACAGCCATTCTGTTCTGCTTTTAAGCTGCCATATCTACCTTGCTTTGTACTATCCTAACTGGCTCCACCAGCCTTCCATGTACAGAAAGTCATAAGTGCCAGCACCCTGTGTCTCATTCTTCCACAGGAATCACAGAGGACCAGACTTTATTATTTGCTCCCATTTGCCCTTATAAAGCCATCTCCTTAGGCTGCACCAGAGGTGGCCTGAATGGCAAAGGGCTTGATCAGACCTCCCTTCCCTCCAGCCTTAGAACAGCCATCTATATAAAGTTTGGGGACCTAGTTCCCCTTTGTGAAGTATCCATTTCAAGTGCACCCTTGGATGAGTTTTGACAAATTGCACACACCTATGTAGCCATGATAACAATCAAGATAAAGCCATTTCCATCTTTATCCCATCCCAAAAAACTCCCTGGTGCCCATTTGCTATCTTTTCCACTCTAGTCCCAGCCCAGCATCTACTGTTCTGTTTGCTCTGGGTACAGATTACTTTTACCAGCTCTAGAGGGTAAGGTAAATGGAATCATGCAGCATTTATTCTATTATGGAAGGTATTTTCCACTCATTTTTGAGATGCACCCATGTTTTTGCTTGTATCAGTAATTTGTTCCTTTTCATTACAGAGTAGAATTCCCTTGTATGGATAGACCATGAATCCTGTATTCATTCAACAGTTGATTGACATTTGTATTGTTTCCAGTTTTAGGATCTTCTAAATACAACTTCAATGAATGTTCATTTAGAAGTCAGAGGTAAAATAACATTTTTATATCTTTTGGGAAAATACTGAAGAGTGGAATTGCCTTATTTATGTTTAAACTTTGTAAATAATTACCAAAGAGTTCTCCAGTGTTGTTCTACCATTTTACATTCCTACTGTAAGAATTGTTATAGTTATGTTTTCTGTTTCTGTATAATTTCTGTGTCCTCTAAGTACTCCCAGTTGCTCTAAAACCTCACTAACACACAATGTTGTGTTTACCCATTGTGGTGGGTGTATAGTAGTATCTCACTGAAGTTTTAATTTGGCATTTCTCTAATGACTAATGTTATGTGCTGATGGGACATTTCTCTGTCTTGTGAAGTATTAGTTGAAATCTTTTGCACTTTCTTTTTTTTTTTTTTAAAGATTTATTTATTTATTTAATTTATTTATACAAGCACTGGGTACAGTCAGAAGCGCAGGAGGGTGAGAGAATTCACCAGAGTCAGAGCGGGGAGCAGAGCAGGCAGAAGGACCGAAGTACACTGCTGAGGGGAGCAGCGGGCGGCAGGAGAGGTCTGCGCGCCATGTGGGACCCTCCTCCGGTGGCCGGAGAGCAGCCGGGGATCGAACCGGCGCTGCAGAGGCTGCGGGCAGCTTCGCAACCCAGCACTCAACCGCTGCGCCACCGGAGAGGCCCCATCTTTTGCACTTTCTTTCCTAGTGTGTGATTTCCCTTTTCATTTGTAAGTTATGTCTTTGAAGGAGAAAAGATTTAACTTTTTTTTCAGCATATGTAATATTTATTATTTTTTAAATATTTAATTTTATATAATTCTTACATCATTTTTCATTTTTTGCACAATGTATGCATTTTCATTTTTGTTATATTCCCATACAATTGCCCCCCCTTATTTTGGCCCTAATCCTTCCTCTCCCCGCCACCCCCCCCACCGTGTGTCTCTGGTTTATAGTTGCTTGTGGATTTTGATTTTCACTTTGTATTAATTAGTCTTTTTCCTGGTCCCTTATTTAGGTTTTCTAAATTCCTGCTATGAGTGAGACATCCAGTATTTTTCTTTTTCTTTCTGACTTATTTCACTGAGCATGATCCCTTCTAGCTCCATCCATGTTGCTGCAAACTGCATGTGTTTATCTTTTTTGATTGCTGAGTAATATTCCACTGTGTATATGTACCACATCTTCTTGATCAGTCATCTATTCGGGGGCATTTGGGTTGTTTCCATACCTTAGCTATTGTAAATAGTGCTGCTATAAACATAGGGGTGCAGGTGCCCTTTGGAATTACTGTTTCTGTGTCATTTGGGTAAATACCTAGGAGTGGAATTGCTGGATCATATGGAAGCTCTAAGTTTAGTAGGTCCAGAAATCTCCACACAGCTCTCCATAGAGATTGGACCAGTGTGCACTCCCACCAGCAGTACACCAGAGTTCCTTTTTCTCCACAACCTCGCCAACATTTGTTGTTGCTAGTTTTTTAATATGTGTCATTCTCACTGGTGTAAGATGGTATCTCATTGTAGTTTTGATTTGCATTTCCCTGATCACAAGTCATGTTGAACATTTTTTCATGTGCCTGTTGGCCATTTGCATTTCCTCTTTGGAGAAGTTTCTTTTTAGCTCTTCTGCCCATTTTTTGACTGGAAGATTTAACTTTTAATGAAAGACACCATTCCCTTTTTTCCCCCTTATGGTTTTTTTTTTTTTTTTTTTATTACTAAAAAATTTTTTTCCATAGCAAAACTTAAAATGTTTTATCTTACTTTTTTCCACAACACTTAAATTTTTATCTCATATTTAGGACTAAGATTTATTTCAAATTAATCTTTGATTGTCCTGTGAGGCAAGGATCAAATCTCATTTTTTTCATGTGTCTATCCAATTATATTAGCACCTTTTATTTTGTCCTCTTTATTGATCCCTTTGTTGAAAATCAGTCAACCATATACTTTCTGGACTACCTAGTCCATTTTATTCAGTTATATATCTGTCTTTATGCCAATACCATACTGTCTTCATTATAGTTTTATATTAAGTTTAGAAATGAGGTAGTATATATTCTTCATCTTTATTCTTTTTCAAAATTGTTTAGGCTAATCTAGGTCTTGGTATTTTCAAATAAATCTTAGAGTTGAATAAAATAAGGCTGATCTTTTTATTGAAATTACATTTTTATTGTGTCATTTTTATTGCAGTAACATTGATTTTCAATGCTGTATAAGATTCAGAGGTACAGGTTCACACCTTCTTAGATGTATGTTACCATACCACACCCACCACCAAAGCACCCATAATCCTCCAGCATAGTCTCTTGGACCCCTTCTACCTTTGCCTCCCACTCTTACACTCCCCCTCTGATAGGGTTGGTTTGGTTAAGTTTTGTCTGTTTCTTTGTTTTACTTATCTGTATTCCACATGTGAGTGAAACCATCTGATACTTATATTTTTAATAGGTCAGTTTTGAGAGAATTGAAATCCGATCAATTCTTCCAATCAATGAACCAAGTGTATTCTTGATATTTTAGTGCTTTTATTTCCAACAAAGTGTGGTAGTTTTCGATGTACAAGGCACACATACATTTGTTATATTTACTGTCATATTCTGTTTTAGGTATTTGTTATATATTTATAAAACATTGTCAATACAAGGCAGAACAGTAGTGGTAATAACCTATCTTAGGGAAGAATACATCTAATCTTTCACTATTGACTTTTATGTAAGTGTAAGTGGTTTTTATAAAGTGTAAGTAGTTTTTATCAGATTGAAGAAGTTACCACTTATGTTCCTAATTTGTTGAGTTTTGTTGATTCGTTGAGTGTTGGATTTTGTCAAATATTTCTTCCGCATCTATTGAGAAAGTCATTTTTTCCTCCTTCTTCATGTGTTAAATGTCTTTGTTTGGTTTTTGAATATTAATCCAATCTTATGTACCTGAAATAAACCCCACTGGGATGTGCTGTACTATGTTAGCTACATATCACTAAATTTGATACCCTAATACTGTGCTAAGGATTTTTGTGTCTACGCTCACTGGAGATAATGTGCACTGGGGATACATTATCCAAGATACTGAGGCATTTTCTGGGATATGAGATTTTCAGTGCTCAAACTGGAGGTACTTCAATACCTGGCTAACTCAGATCATTAGTCACCATAGATACTAGTCTCTAGAACTAGCCTCTTTTTCCTTAATATCTTTGTCTGATATTGGTATCAAGACAATATCAGTGTCATAAAATAAGTTAAGAATCTCTCCTTTTATGAAAGATTGTGTGAAGCATTTTTTCCTTAATTGTTTGATGTAAATCACTAGGTATGCCATTTATGACCAGACTTTTCTTTGTGGGCAGGTTTTTAATTGCTACTATGGGTTTTTCAGTAGATGTAGAGCTATTTACATTTTCTATTTCTTCTTGTTCCCTTTCTTCTTCTTCTATCCACACGAGTGGTAGACAGAATGATTGCCTCTCAAAGATGTTAACATGCTATTTCTGTCTGCGTGTAGGTTATATTACATAGTAAGTGGGAATTGCAATTAAGGTTGCTAATAAGCTGACATTGAAATGGCAAAAAGACTGACAAAACTGACATTGAAATGGATTACCTGGGTGGGCCCAATCCAGTGACAAGGGTCCTCAAAAGTGGAGGAGATAGAGAAAGAGAGACAGACAAGACAGATGGAGAGGACTTGATCCAATGTTGCAGATTTTGAACTATTCCTGGCTATGAGCCAGGAGTGTACGCGGCCTCTAAAAGTGGACAGAGGCAAATATGTGGATTTTTCCTCTGTCACCTATAGAAGAATAGCCCCTCTGCTGACATCTTGATTTTAGCCAGATGAGACCCATTTCAGAACTGTAACCTCCAGACTCTAAGATAATAAATTTAACCCTACAGTTTCATAGTGATTTGTTACAGCAGCAATAAAAAATGAATGGAGTATGTTATTAATTCATCCATTTTGTCTAAAGTGTCTAATTTATTTTCGTAAAGCTGTTTGTAATATAAATGTATTAGCACATTAATGGTCTCAGGACCTGTACATATGTCCCTCCTTTTTGCTGATGTTGATCATTTCCATCTTCTCTCTTTTTATCTTTATCATTTAACTTTGAGAGTTACTCATTTCGCTAGTTTTTCAAAGAACAAATTTCAATCAATATTTTGCTATTTTTAGATTGCTTCCATTTGATTTATCTCTGTTCTTTTAAATAGATAAACATATAAGTGAGATTCTGTGAGCACTGCTATTCAATAAGGTTTTAATAAAGTCTTAGGAAAGTATAGATATCCGAACCTTTTGTTTTGATTGAACATGGGAGTCAAGGATGATTTCAGAAAATACGAAGAATTTGAGTAACATTTTGGTGAATAGTACAAGCTCTTAAAGGATAAGAGCAAAAGGCATTTCCAAAAGAAGAAACAGTCCAAAAAAGGCACATTGGCGTGAAAATGTATGTGCTGTTCTTTCTGCATCCAGATATAAGTTGTAGAGTGGAAGTATGCTAAGGGATGAGGAGAGGCAGCAGAAGTTCAACCACAGAAGCTAAGTGGCAGGTACTCCATCTTTGAAGTAGTGGAAAATTTTTCTGGCATTTTTGAATGATGCGTCTTGAATCTGGGAGGTATGTGGGAGCAAGAATCCTAGGAGGAGGACATTGTCACGTTGAGTGAGGGGGAGCTCAATGTGAGAGAACTTTGGGAAGGAGAAGAAGGGGCTTAATCCCGGGAAGTGAGGGGCCCACAGAGGTATTGCAAAGGGCACACATGTGGCCCTTTCACCAGGAGTTTGTCCCATTTAGATCCAGAGTCCCAGGACACAATAAATAGGTTTAATTCTCAAATTTTCCTTTTGCAAACAAAGTAGTATCAGCAAGGTGTAATGACCCCATAGCGTGCTAACCTAAGATGGCGGCGCATAGGTCCTGCAGGTGTGTAGATCTGAACTTAGTCCCTCTTCCACCTTTCACCCTGAATGAGCCCCAGGTGAAAACCTACAATGAGCATCTGTCTCTCAGGAGTATGGTCAGATGAAGTGAGACCGTTTGTTTCACACCTAGTGTGTGACCTAACCCAGGTCTACTCAGCCCTTCCTGCTCCCCAGGAAGAAGCTGACACTGCGCCCACGGCTACGGAGCCCTGAGTGCCAGCTCCACAGTCACATCACCCCTAGCCCTGCCAATGGACACAGCAAGGCCTGGGCTCCAGCACAGCTTCTATTTTCTATTTTGCCTTCCTGAATAGAACCGCTGCTGCTGCCGAGCCAGCACTGACCTAACCTAGCCAGGAGCAATCTAGCCTTCCACACACACTGCCTAACGCACCACGATGTGTGGAAGGTTCATGCCCTCGGGAAAGATTATGTCTGTCTTTAATCAGGAGACAGGAAAGAAAGGGTGAAGTCACAGCAGCTCTCTGGCCTCTTGAGGTTCCCCACAAGGACAAGCAAACTCCTGTTTTCACTTTTTTTCCTGCTCATTTTTGCTCCCCTTGATACTTGCCAATGAAACATTACCTGCTTCTGACTTACCGTTCTAGAAAATGCAAGTTAAGTTGAGCTGAGCTATGCTGGATGAAGAAGTGATACTCAGGTAATGTCCCTGTTTTCCCTCTTTGCCACCAATTTCCTTCTTGTACTTAAGAGATTTTTGGAGGCTTAGTTGAGATACTACATGAAGAGGCAGTTGGTGAATTCTCTTTGTGACCTGCAGTCAGGCATGTGAGTGTGGGGCATCATTGCAAGCAAATCAGTGCCCCTGGGCTCACCAATCAAGTGACTATTTTCACTCAGTGGACGGCACTTGTTCTGATTCACCGTGGAGGAATGATTAATGTCACAGCCTTTTACCACAGTTGGGCTGTATTGGGAAAGTGACTTCTCTGCTCTGCCGTTTTTTCATCTCGAAAGTGGAGAAAATCATACCTCACTTATTTTGTTGTTGTGAGGATTTCATAAGATCATGGGTATGAATTTGCTTTGTGAACTCTAAAGTGCTATGGAAATGAAAGGGTTATTGTTTGCACCTAAGAGGCAGCAGCTCAATAAATACTGCATGAATAAATGAGGGCTTGTGCAATGGAAAACACTAATATTCAAGCCATGCCCAGGGTCTTGCTGTCAATTAGGCATGCGTCCTGATTCTCAATTTATGACTCTCCCTGAGAACTTGGAGCAAAAGAATGGGAAGTAGAGACTATAGCCTCGGTGAACGCATTAACCATTGCTTCTCTGCACGCTGTGAATGCAGTCCAGATGTAAGGCAGGATAGCAGTGTTGGGGAGTGGTAAGATATATTAGAGCCATTTATTTAGGTAACATAAGAGTGAGTTGGCAACCACCTCCAGGATTTATACTTATAATTCAGATTTGTTGCTTACATATCTTTCGCATTGCTTTTATCAATACATTGTTTAATGTTCCAAATGTCTTTTGAGGTAGGTATGAATTCCTCGTTTTCAGGTAAAGAAGCTGAGATTTAAAGAAGTTGGGCCATTTGCTTCAAATGCCAAAGCTAATGGGTTTGTGGAACCAATATTTGAAACAAACTGTGCCTCGTTTCCAAATTGGGGCTTGTTCCTCTGCACCGGTCTGCTCTCTGAGGGGCTCGACCTTGCCCCTGGGAGCATGTGGACTTGCCATAAAGTTGCTGTAAAGAGATTCTCTGTGAGCAGGAGCAATGCTCTTGCTTCTGGTGGTTTCCCAACAGAGCCCACCCGGAGCACGGCCCCCACAGGGCCCCCACACGCCTCCCACAGCACACCGGAGAGCAAGTCGGCCAGGGGACCTGAAATGTCATGACCGGGGAAAAACATAAGATACAAGGTTATTAAAATACAGAGAAAAAATGCTTTATCAGCATGGAGCATGCAGTGGATATTTTGCAAATTGAAGAAAACAATCTCAGAATACTGTCAAGACGGATCAGGTATTTAGAATGATCTGTGAGCAGATGAGCAGGAAACCTATTTTCAAAAGCTAATAATAAAGATCCTAACACAAAGGAGGCATAGAGTCCAGGTACTAAGAATAATGAGGCTCACAAAGAAGAGTCAACCAACTTTGTACGTGAAGCAGGAAAACCTGCATAGGACCCTGATTCCCAACACCTGGGCTGGCCTGTTAAGGCCTCCGATAGCTCCCTCTCTAAGGGGGACTTTGGAATGTGCTTCTCAAACCCTGCTATTGAAATGTATTACACACGCGTGTCTGTTGCAGATGCGAGGAAGCAGGTGCAGCAATGGTATGGATTCTGGGGCATGTTTGCTGGGTTCAGGTTCTGTCTCTGCCACTTACAAGCTGGTTGAGCTCAACCTCCCTGTTCTCAGTTTCCTCGTATGTCAGATACAGTACATCTGTGTTGAAGAGTAAATGAGTCAATAGGTGATCATTTGAAAATTAAATGAATCAATATCACGAACATTTACTTCTAGGCCCTTAGAAGTGTACTTGGTGCACCAGAAATGTTACTGGGTGCTTGTCATAGACAAACCAACTGAGATTTTATTCTACAGCATGAATGCAACCTTCCTAATTAAAACCTTTCTCCTCTCTTCCTACTTCTAGCTGGAGACGCACCACCACCGCACCTGAGAACTGTTAGAAATAGGCCCTGCCCACCCCGGCAGTTACCTGCAGTGGCATGGCTGACGTGTGCAAGCACAGGAGGGAGTTCAACCTTCAAAAATTCTGCTTTGCAAAGGCGGATTTCTGGCTTTTTGGTAGTAGGTAAGTTCTTACATGGATTGAAACTCCCAGTCTCTGATTTCTCTGGCTATCCCACCACAGTCTAGTTTGAAAGGCCTCTGCTGTTGCCCCTAAACAGGGGGCCCAGCACATTTGCCAGGAATTGTTGTCTCATTGCTCCCATGTACTGTCAAATCTCAGCAGTTTCTGGAAGTTTTGAATCAATCTATCTTCTCTTCCAGCCATTGGTCACGGGAAGTTTCTTCCTCTGGGCTGGGACTATGTGTTTTTACTCTGTGATTTTTTTTTTCCTTGTTACCTTAACATCCTTCCTCTGTCACTGCATAAGGGACAGGAGATGGTCTTCCCAAACAACATCACTGCCCACTGATGCCTTTCCTCTACCTGTGTTAGAGCCCAGGGAAAGCACAGAGGTGCGTAAGCAGTAATGAGCATGAAACTGCAGCAGCCTGTCCTGCTCTGGGCCTACAGCCTGCGGGGGCTGCCACGGCCTGTGTGCCCAGACACACTTAGAATGGGGTGAATCAGAGGGAGGTGATGTGGCCATCTCCATGTCAATCTCCTGTCACGGAAGAGCAGCTGATGATTGTCTGAGTTCCCATGTGATGACATGAATTTCACAAGTGTCCTGGAGTTCATGCGCTGAGTGCACTCATTTTCAACTCTAAGATCCCTTCCTGTGGCACAGTCGTTTCTCAGAGGCCTACCCTGTGAAGATACTTCACCTCAGGAGAATTCACAGGGCATCTACTCAGCCCTACCTCCAAGAAGCAGAAACAGATCACACAGGACACACCTCCGAGTTGCTCAAAGCCACATGGAGACAAATGCACACAGGCCAGAGCACAAGCTGTGGATGACCTAAGGCCTCGTCATAGGAAAGAGGAAGACCGGACTGGGGTTCCTTGGGGTCTGTGCTCCCTTGGGGTCTGTTCTGTCACTGAGCCTGCCAAACTGTGGGCCCGTGAAGTGTGTAAAACATGACCAGTCATCTCTGGGGGCCCCATGGAAATACCCCATGGAGGTGGGGTAGGAGCACTTTGCTGCTGGCACCAAGAATACCAACAGTGATGTGAATTCAGGGACACAAGAATGCAGGGAGATGAGAATTACACCCTCCTATTGGATTTTATCCCCTGGGCTTCCTTTGGAGATAAAATTGCTGTGTGTGATGCTTAAAACAGAACACATGAGAGAGTATGAATATAAAGACCCACCTGCTTTTCCAAGGACATAAAATAACTTTTAGAATAACACAAAGCCTCCTTTTTCTCCATATTTCATTCCATAAGGCACTTCCTAAATGAGTTGATGAATCTGGGTCCAGAAATTCTATCATGTGACTGAACCAGCTTTTTTTTTTTTTTCCATCCATGCTGATTGAAGCTGAAACATTCCAGGGAAATTTGCTTTCCAAAACTTACACTTCTCCAGAGAGGCAGAAAATAGCTTGCTTTCAAATCCACTGTAAAGATTTCAGTCAAAAAAATAAAATAAAATAAAACACTCCTGGCATTTAATCTGAGTACAAATTGAAAACTATACTAGTGTTTACATGGTTTGGAGTTTTATTAGGAAAGAGTTGCCCGGCGTTAATAATATGATGTTTAGCTAGACTGGAATTTCGACCCTCCATCTTTCCAGACTCTGGGGAAATGAGAACACCCCCTCCATGCTCTGGGCCTCCACGGGCTCCATCAGGGAGGAGGCACTTGAGTTAGGAATTAAGGGAGAATCAGAGTCGCCATGAATTTGACATCATGGATTTACACATAAAAGATCTAGGTGATTTCCCACATCCCCGGTACAGGGTTCTCCTTGACCCCACTGTATAAGTGAGGAAACTGAGGCCCGTGTGGATTGTCTTTCAAAGGAAGACCACACAGGCTTCCAGAAGGAAGCAAAAACTTGCATCTAAGTTTGTCATCATTCATATGTCAGATGTTTTGATGCTTAGATTCATCCAGCAGACATAGAAGTTTTGTGTGTGTGTGTGTGTGTGTGTGTGTGTGTGTGTGTGTAAGAGAGAGATTTCCTCCTCAGGGCACATTTGGCCTTGTCTGGAGACATTTTTTTATCTGAAACTTGAATTTTTTTTTTAATTGTATTGAATTTATTGTATTTTTGTTCATTTTTGTACAGTATTTGATTTCTTCCCTCTGGTTTGTTTGTCACAACCAGGGGGTCGCTACTGGCATCTGATGAGCAGAGGCCCAGAACAGCAGCCACCACCAGTGTTGATCTGCCGCAGTGTCGATGGCACCAAGGTAGGAAACCCTGAGCTGACTCCGCGGAGTGCCAGGCCAACACCCGAGCATGCAATCCCTGAAGGACACATACAGCTGTTATTCTCACAGTCCCACTAGGAAAATGAGAATTCTGTCATCAAGAGACATGTTCTGTCATCAAGAGAAAAGAATACTATATTTTCCATAATATTTAAGGGAGAATGACTAATTGGGGTTGAAATATTTGTGGAAGAAGTGATTTGACAAGTTCCCTTTCCTTCCTCTGAATCATGACAGAATCTTATAATCTGGAGACACTGTAATATCAGTTAGACTCCAGCCTCAAAGGCATGACTCCCCTTTGGGACTTTACTAGGGAGACCCCCAAGAGGTGCTTAAACAGAGGGTCCCTCATGTACATGTAGCATTGAGAACATCTGCGATTAGGGGAGTCTTTTGAGTTGCCTCATATGGGCAGCCACCTTCAGAAATTCCCAAAGCCAGTACTTGATGAGGTAACCTATTTAGTGGCAGTGGATCTGAGCGATTACTTTTATTTATTTTTTTAAAGATATATTTATGCATATGAGAACTGGGGTACCAGAGGTACAGGGGGTGAGAGGATTCACCAGAGAGAGTGGGGAACAGAACAGGCAGATCTATTGAAATACACTGCTAAGGGGAGCAGCGGGTTAGGCAGGAGAGGTCTGCTGCCATGTGGGTTGCTTCCTGGCCGGCCGGGGATTGAACTCTTGCTGCAGTGGCAGGCGATAGCTTGATAGTGCTGTCTTTAACCCCTGCGCCATCAGGGAGGTCCCGATTACTTTTAAAAAGCAACTACAGGATCATGGGAACCGCACCCAAGAAGTTTGCAGAAATGGGAGGTGCAAAGGGCAGGCTAGGCATCGATAAATCACAGAAGTTGATACAAGGGGAAAACAGACAAGAATGAAACAAGGGCTTGTTGTGAGCACAGCCAGGGCTTGCGTGGCTGTCCGTTTGCTTATTTCTGAGGTGCCAGCTGTGTTAAGAATCTGATGAATGAAACAACCCTGCTCTGACTCTAGAAGTGTATCCAGATCTCTTCCCTGAGGCCCTGGCTTTCTCTGTCACCTGAAAGAAAGAAAAGGCCCCCGTGGGAGGCAGAAACCGAAGCACAGGTTGGCCAGGCAAGGCCACTAGGGAGAAAGGCACCCACCATTTCACCTTCAGCCTGGTTCTCATGAGCACTTCAGTTTGGACAAGGCTGCCCGTCAGCCTCATGCCTGCCCATGTGGAGATCAGAAGCAAGAACAAGAGGCCATGCTGTGTCCGAGCCACGTAGGCACCAGGCTCCAGGAGAGCACATTCCAACTCACTCGGGCTGCAGTGCTGGGCAGGAGCTGGTCTGTGCCACACTGTACTTAGCCTGTGCTCTCCAATTTCATCATCTCTGGCTCAAAATGGGCCTGCAATTTTCATTTCTTCATGGGCTTAAGTAATCTATTGCAAATGTCACCAGCAGGCTCTAATGCATTCTTGCCGAGGAAACTGTTCTTTCTCTTCAGCAACTTTCTGGTTGAAGATTTGCCGGGCCGGGGAGCTGTTTTACATTAGCTATAATGGTGTTTACATTGGATGCACCGATGTTTAAATCACTGGACATATTTGTTATTAGTAGGGAGGCAGTGGCATTGTTTAGTATGAGTATCTGGGTGTGTGGGGGGGCTTCTATTAGTATTGATAATATTTTACAAGAGACCTCGCAGGGATGTTTATAATAATAGAATGCTGTTTATCTTACCAGGATTATGTTGAAGCAACTTTAATTGTATTCATATTAAACATATCAATGTTAGAACTGATGTAATATGTTTAGCATTAATATGAAGGTTGCAAAGTTGGGGGCTTTTGAGATAGAATTAAAGAACCAGGAAGACAATAAGACATATGGAAAGCATTTGGGGAGTTTCTGTTCTTGTCTAACAAGAAGGATTAGTGCCTTTGCCGAAATACAGTATAAGATGTACAGTGGGTTGTAACGCCAGCATCTGTTTCCCTTACGATCGAGTTCTCTTGGCTTGTGTGTGTGCGCACGATAGCTCTCGGGTCCTTGCATTCTCGTAAGCTCCACCAAAGCCCAAATGTCAGGGATACTTCAGATGCTTTGCAGCTGGCTGTCGCACCCAGAGATGTTTCAAAATGGATTTTGTAATGGCTTATAAAAGTCCCACGTTGTGCACGGGCGGTTATTGAGTGTGATATAGTGTACGCAAGAATGTTCCAAATTCCCTCCGCGCTGTATCCATCAATCTGGCTCTATTAGGGTTGGCAGGATAATGGCTGGATTGAGGCTCTGGACTTTATCTCCAGCTGAAAGAAGCGTCCTAATTATCTACTCATCAGAGCTACCCCACTCCTGGCTCAGGGAGACCACTGCCAGCTCAGGCCCAGAAATTCCAAATCCTCCCCGTCACCGGTCAGGCCAAAGGCCGAGATGCAAGACTTTGTCCAGCCCAGCTGGAGATCGTGGTCCCAATAAATCCTGGAAATCCATCTGACTACCCAGCTGGAGACACTGTCCGACTTAACCCTTCAAGGCTCGGTTTCTGCTCCTTGTCCTTCCAGGCCTGTTCCATTCTCTGGGCTCAGATGCTGCCTAAATCCAAGGACCCCCAACTCCAGCAAGGGCCATGGTTTCCCCTAAGATGGGGATGAGCTCTGTATCTCCCTCCTAAGGCCATGGAAAGGATTAAATGGGGAAAAACTAACTGAAACACATTGTGCTCTTATTATTCGCTGAACTAGAAAACCTAGTGGAGACTTGGGCTTTACAGGAAATGACTGGCTCGCTCGATGGAAACTTATCTGTTTTCTAGTAGAACACTCATAATCTTTATAAGGAAATCTCTCCTTTTATTATTTAAATACTTTATTTTATATAATTCTTACATCTTTTTTCATCTTTGCACAATGTATGCATTTCATTTTGGTTGTATTTCCCATAAAATTGCACCCCCCACACTTATTTTGACTCTAGTCCTTCCTTTTCCCGCCCCTCCCTCCACCACCCTCCCCCCCTGTAGTGTGTTTCTGGTTTATAGTTGCTTGTTGATTTTTATTTTGTATTGATTAGTCTTTTTCCTGGTCCCTTATTTAGGTTTTCTAAATTCCTGCTATGAGTGAGACCATCTGGTATTTTTCTTTTTCTTTCTGGCTTATTTCGCTGAGCATGATCCCTTCTAGCTCCATCCATGTTGCTGCAAACTGCATGTGTTTATCTGTTTTGAATGCTGAGTAATATTCCATGGTGTATATGGACCACATCTTCTTGATCCAGTCATCTATTTTTGGGCATTTGGGTTGTTTCCAAAGCTTAGCTATTGTAAACAGTGCTGCTATAAACATAGGGTTGCAGGTGTTCTTTGGAATTGATGTTTCTGTGTCCTTTGGGTAAATACCTAGGAGTGGAATTGCTAGATCATATGGAAGCTCTATGTTTAGTAGGTCCAAAAATCTCTACATAGCTCTCCATAGTGGTTGGACCAGTTTGCACTCCCACCAGCAGTGCAGAAGAGTTCCTTTTTCTCCACACCCTCGCCAGCATTTGTTGTTGCTAGTTTTTTTAATATGTGCCATTCTCACTGGTGTGAGATGGTATCTCATGGTAGTTTTGATTTGCATTTCCCTGATTACAAGTGATAGTGAACATTTTTTCAAATGCCTATTGGCCTTTTGCAAGGAAATCTCTCCTTAAGCTAGCACTTCTGACCGTCAATATCCTGTGGGCTTGTATTGTTAGCGTTATTTTCATACCCATTTTTTCCTTTTTTATTGAAACTTTACTGGTTTGTCATTAGTTTAGAAAACCATATGATTTCAAAAGTGTAACTTCACATCTCAACCAGGGCACCCCTGCTTTCAACCTCCATCCTCCACCCATTCTCTAGGGCAGATGCGGTCATGTGACTCCTCTAGCCCCTCCTGCCTCCTTGTGCTCCCCTCTGATAAACACTGCACTGTTCAGAGAGTCTAAGAGTTATTCTGGTTGTAATTTGCCAGTATACTTTCTTTGGTTATTTAGATCCTACCAATGAGTGATAACATCCGGTAATTTGTTATTCTCTTGCTGACTCATTTCACATCGTATAGTAGACTCCAAGTTGTCCTAAAAATCATGTTGCTGAGGAAACGAAGGCTTGGAGAGATGGGATGACTCTCCATCTGCTCTGGCAGTGAGATCCAGGCTGTCAGCATTTTTAAAGGCTACTCAGGTGATTTTAATGTGCCACCAAGGTTAAGAAGCACTAATCAACAGCCTATTTTCTGCCAACTTGATTCTACTTCAGCCTTTCTGCCAATCTGCGCCCTCTAATCTGAAGTGAGCAAACCTCTTCTCTCCCCACTGTGCCCTCAGCATGGTTTGTCTACCTCATCACAAAATCCTCTCATTTAATCCATCATCCTGGAGAGGGAGGTGTGGGCTGTTAGGATTGTAATATGGGGCTCCAAGCAATATTCTTTCATGCTTGTTCAACATTTGTTTAATAAGGATGTTGAGAAAATTATTTTCTCCTCATACAAATTGTAACCAGGGACAGGTTCTCCTGATAATTCACTCCAAGGCCAACGGAGAGTCAGTGTTCTTTAAAAAAAATAAATAAAGCCTTTCCCATTTTTTCTGTGGTTCTGGAACTCCCTTCAGTTGTCTTTGGTGATTTTCTAAGTCAAACCAACTTCTTGGGAAGAGTAATAAAGGGTTTAAATTTAGATAGTAAATTGAATCACTCGCAGAAAGACACCACATCAAGATACCCTCTGGTTTAGAGCCTCAGCTGAGCTCGAGCTGGAGCACATCACAGAAACACTCAGTGGAGTAAGGCAATTGCCGGCAGGGCATTTTTTAAGTTCCCACTCAAAGGCATTTTCGTACGCGGGTGAAAGAGGCACCAGCTTGCATTTTGCCATTTATATAGTGTTACTTGGGGTTTCTATATGAACTGCAACCATATTTCCCATTCATTCCTGGGAAGTGTGGCCTGCAAAGAATTGGCCACACTAGTTGGGAAGTGGCCCAACTAGCAGACCCTCCACTCCCCTTGGGCTTCCATGTTATGCTTTCCATCTCAGCAAGCTCAGAGGTGGATGTGATAACCATTTCTACTCCCCAGAAGGGTCGACTCTGGCCAAACTCAAGGAAGAGAGATTTTCAGATGGGAGGAAGTGATCCCTGATGCCACATGCCGTGAAGAGGACAAGATGAGAGCTGAAAGGCCAGGAGAGAAAAGCATCATTGATCTGAAGAAGAATGTCATGTGAGAACGTGGAGACAGTGAGTTTGGGAAGCTCTTTTTAAAGTTCAGTTTAGGAGAGAAGTGGGGGATGAGAGAAAAAGCTGGGAGGAAGGCAAGGCAAAACGGGGGTGAGGGGTTCTTGTTTTGTTCTCTTTTCTAATTGGAGGAACTTGGAGTCATGTTCATGAATCCCTTGGATTCATATTCACATTTATATGGTGAAAGGAATGGTGTAGACTAAGAGACGAAAGAAGCTACCAGTAACACTTGGGTTTCGTTCCATAAGAGGGTGGAGTCCTGAGCAAAATGTACCAAAGTTGGCTTGCCTTTGCTGCTTTCTGTTCAGTGCTGCCTCTTGTTCTCAGCAGGGCAGGAGTGCTTGGCCTCAAGCAAGCCCCTGTAGAAGGTCCACATTCCTGGGTGAGGGAGGGTCCCTAGGAAGGGACTCCTTAAAAGAGGTTTGGAGCATAATGATAAATATTACAACCAAATTTCTGAAAAAATCTATTTAGGGCATGTTTAAAAAAAATTGTCAGGTTTTGTTTTATTATTTTTTTAAAGATTTATTTATTTATTTATACAAGCACTGGGTACAGTCAGAAGCATGGGAGGGCGAGAGAATTCACCAGAGCCAGAGCGAGGAGCAGAGCAGACAGAAGGACCGAAGTACACTGCTGAGGGGAGCAGCGGGCGGCAGGAGAGGTCTGCGCGCCATGTGGGACCCTTGCCGGTGGCGGGGGATTGAACTGGCGCTGCAGAGGCTGCGGGCAGCTTCGCAACCCAGTGCTCAACCGCTGCGCCACCAGGGAGACCCTTGTTTTACTTTTATTGAATTTAAAAAATACATTTTCAGTGAAGTACCTGAATCTCTACTTAGAGCCCGTTGAATTTCACGTACGTGTGACCCATCAGACAAGGGCTGCTCCTGAGCAGCTAAGGGGACTCACTCCCGCCTCCATAGCCAATCCTACTCACTAAGACTTCTGACCTTGAACTTCATGTAAGTGAAATTACATATAAGTTGCTTCTGCTCAACATAATGTATGGGAAATTTATCCAGGAAATGGAATCAATATTTTGTTAATTTTGTAAATTATTGTAAAGTATTCTGTTACATTAATATATTGCCCTTTATACAGTGATCCCTCTACTGGTAAACATTTGGTTGCTTCCAGCTTGGGACTTTTATGAATAAGGGTGCTGTGAACATTCTAGACCATGTCTTTGGTGAACATAGGTACTTCTTTTCCAAAAGTCCTAGGTCGGTGTGTGGTTAGCTGTAGGAAATAAGAGCAGGGGCATTTTGAGGTTTGGGGACTTCCGATGAACCTCAGGATAAGGTCAGAACTTACAAGTACCTGGAACCTTCCATTCTGAGGCCCTTGTCTACTTCTCTGACTTCGTCGCTCAGCACAGCCCTGGTAGCCATTTTCTCTGACACTCTTCATGGCCTCAGGTCTCATGTCTTAAAATCTTTTCTCCTGTGCCCGGGTTGCCTTCTTCCCCTTTTTCCATCTATCAGAGGACTCCTGTTTACAAATAGGTTAAATTTACTCCTTTGCTGACTCTTCCCCTGCCTTTTCCCTTCATCCCTGTCAGTGCTGTTTTCATCAGCGTATATAAAGCCTTTTCCCTTTACCTTTATTAGCTCACTTACTTGGTTGAAATTACTCGGTGACCTCCTGCAAGACTAGGCCAGCGTCCTGGTCATCCCTCTGACCTCAAGTTGTGCACAGGACCTCAACCTAAGAAGGGTCTTTAATGAATAATTTTCAGACTTAAAGAATGATCTAGATTTTTAATACACAAGGATGCTGACTTATTTTTCTCTCTAGAAATATAATAATAAGAGGTAAACCAACCCATTCTATAAGATTCCAAGTAGAATTTCTTGTCATACCCGCAACAAATACTGAAGATGAAAGCAAACAAGAAACAGAAGCGTGTCTTCTGAGTGGCAATTTCCTTCTGTCCTCAAAAGAACGCATTTCCCAAACTGCAAAACACATTGGTGATTCACACTTTGAATGTTTGGCATTATGGGACATAGACAAAGTATTATATCTTCCTTTTTCTTTTTTTGGCAAACTATCCAGATGTTTCCAAATATCCAGATGTTCTCCCTGATATAACCCAAATAGCTCTCGTTTCTTTGTCACATCTTATTAAGATAGTTGGTATCATGGAAACAGAGCTTAAGTTGAGTTGTAAATTCAGTAAAGACAGAGCCAAGGGCAGGAACTTTGACCTAGACAGTGTACTCTAAGAGGATGCCTGAGCAATGTGACCCACAGATGAATCCAGATTATATATCTGAGATGTGCAAAGTTTGTCACATCTCAACTGTTGCTGAGAACTCCCTGGTCAGTGTGCTTCCATTGAAGTTATGTGAAGATATATGGAACACCCCACCTCACTGAATCAATCCTTTTCAGTCATGCTACAAAAACAGTGACCTTCCCCCAAACAGGAAGCACTTTATTCCTCTACATCTGAGCTTCTGCCCACAGCTTTGTCTAAAATGCCTTTCCCTATTCCTACCTGGCCCATCCTTTCAATCCCAGCACCCAACTACCCTCCCAGCTGAAAGTGATGCAGACTGTCCTTTCCAGTAGTCTCGATCACACATCTGTGGTGCAATGGCAGTGCCAACACTAGAGAAAATTAAACTAGGCTGTGAAGTGTACCTGGTATATGCCTTCAAGACTTGAGTTTCAGAATTCAGGAGAGAGCTAAATGGTGGCCAAGGCACTCGCCCAAAGGAGCCAGTTGCTGTTCTTAGAACTAGAGACATATTCCCAATAAAGCCACCAACCCACAGCTTCCGGGACTAGAATAACTCACAGCACAATCACTGCACAGCTATGTTGTCCTAAGAACAGAGACAGGATTTACTTCCTAAATTCAGGGATGATTTCCTAAGTAACATTTCTCGTTCTGTGCAATGTTTGTTTTTATGTTATAGAATGGTCCTAGTCCTTGAAAATTCCCTTTGGTAAACAAGTTGGTCTTTATTTGCCAAATATTCACCCACTACTGGTGATTCTAATGCATATTATTTAATTACCTCTAAAAGGCGAGTAAGGTTTTGAGATAGGGCTTTTCATTTTAAGCTGTTAATTTAAAACCGTGGATTAGGGATTGTTAGAAATATCCTGCTTTGTTTGCCCAGCACCCCTCCCCCCACACTCCTCCATATGCTGGTAAGAGCCATGCTTTCATGGGGGTAGCTGTTGCCTGCTCCATGTGATTGGTTTTGATGCCATGTGGTAACCAACTTGCCAGTCAGCATGGAGTCTGGTTAGAGCAGGACGGGGTAGCTTCCTGACAGCCTTGGTTCACCTCTGTCCTGTAAGGGACTGGAGCACTGGGACTCAGGCTAACTTCTCTGCCCACAATGCCCTGCCTGGCCTTTGTAGGCCCTGTGTCAATGTTTAGTGGCTGGATGAAGGTTTTATCCAGCTGAGACTCAGAGGAAGGCAAGGACATTGCCTCCAGAATTGGGGAGAAGGAGAAAGGATGGTCTTTTGGAACTGAAACATTCAATCGGGGTCTATTTATCAGCCAGACGAAAATGCCGAGTCACTGGGGAATGGAACATGCGCTTACTGAAATCATGCGCTGGCCCAGATTAGGATTCCTCCTTGAGCCTGGGGTAGATTGGAGCCAGTCACTGGGAGGCAAGAGACTTCAGCTCTTTGGAGAGGAGGGCTGTGCTGTCAGGCACTCTGACAGCACCTGACGCGGGTCCTCCCGGGGCACGTCAGTGACATAGTTCCTATGGGCATGGCACTCTCAAGCTTCCCTGGCGACCTGCTTGCAGCTGAGCAAGGCAGCTCTGACCTCTCTCCCTTCGTCCCTTCTCCCTCTTCTCTTTGTACTCTGCCTCCTTAATCATACAATGGCAGGTTATACCAAAGCCGCAAATTCCAAGCTGTATGTAGCAGAGAGCGGCTGTTTGTCCCAAAATACCACGTCGCTGACTACAGCAAACACAAATTACAAGCTTTATCTAATCACAGTTATGTGACCAGTCATTTTTGGTTTCCAAAAATGATGATGAGTAGCACGCTGCTGCAGCTGGTGGCGGCACCAGCTTGGGTTTCGGATCTCAAGTGCACACAGATGCGCATGGAGACTGGTATCCCAAAGGATCGATTCCGAAAGGGCAATAGGAAAGGGAAGAGAGGAAATACAATTAGTTAAATGATCTGAAGTGATCTGGTGTGATCTCAAAAATAATTTATTGAAAATCATCAGGTTGCATTCCACCACACCAGAGATTCTCGACCTTCATGTCCCCGGCACACAGGTTACTGATGGAGAAGGTGACGCCACATACTCTGTGGATGGCTGCATGGCTGCCTCACAGACTGGAGGAAATGAAGCTTGTTTGGAAATCACGGATTTACCATGGAGGTTGGTTTGTTTCCTTTATTTTTCTTTTCCCCCAGAGTAGATGGTATCGAGGAAAGAATTCTGGGCTTGGCCACCACGGAAACGTGGCTTGGTTTATGTTAACCTTGAGCACATCAGCCCATGTCTCCGAGGCACCTAGTGAAAAAGGTGAGGCTGACGGCTCCACTTTCATCCCTGGACTGAAACAGGATGGTCAGATGGCTGTCCACGTGCAGCGCCAGCCAGACATCTGGCTGAATGAAAGGGACTTAGCCACTGGCTCAGAGGCACCTGTCTGTGCATCATTTCATCACAGCCACCGACCGTTTCTGAGTCCCTGCGTGTGAGCTTTCATCTGCAAAGAACAGGCAGGAGAGAGGCCCGGGCTCTCTGGCTTCAGTCTCCTGCAGGATAAACATGTGATTCAGGATGTCAAATAGAGCCACTGGAAATAAATTGGGTTTCCACTGAGATTCCAGGGCACACGTGCACACTCAGAAGGCTCTTTATTCAGCTTTAAATAGCCTGAAGATGTGCTTGCACGGTGCTCTCTGCTAAGACGTAAAGCATTTCGTAAAGCACCGCCCCATAAATAGCTACATTCCTCCATGCCAGATAGAAATGGCACAAGGCCACTGTTTCCAGAAACCTGAGTTCTTCCGATGAGGCTCTTCAGCCTGACTTTTCAGGGCCAGCAGAGGGGAGAAGAAGGATGGACAATTCTTCCAGTGGTTGAAAGTCATAACAATGAAACAATGAACGGTCCAAACTCCAACTGACTTTCACTTCCCTAAATTATAAATAAATCAGCGTTATTTTTTTCTTTATTTCAATTCCACATTAGTTCTCCTCCCATGAAAGGGTCCTTTAAGGGAAAGAACTGGAATTTGAGCATCAAACTCTGGCTGGGTAATGCTGGCAATTCAGACCTCATGTCCCAGTTTGGAAAAGATGAACATGAGGTCCTCTTTAAGCTCCAGCATCCTATTCTGCTGAAACTAGTCTGTCTTGGGAATGGGTCTAAATCAGAATCTGATGCTAGGAAGCATCATTATTTTCACCTGCATCTGACCAAGCAGGCTACCCCATCCCTCCCCTGCCCAGCGCCCACGACTTACAGCAATGCAGCTAGCCAGAGATCTCATTTCACGCTGGAAAAGGGATAAGCCTCTGAAACAGATGCAATTGAAGCACCAGCTACTAAAGCAGTTAGTTGATTTCTAACTTGAAAACAAAGCCCCCCGGAAGAAATAATAGTCACAGTAAAAGCTAGCATAATGCTCAGTTGCTACTTAAACTTCACATCCCTTATCTCAGTCTGTCCTCAGAAGATCCTGTGCTCCTGTGTTGTAGGTTTTGTCATTACCATTTTATCAGTGATGAAACTGAGATTTGGAGATAAAGTAACTTGCCCAAAGTATTTTTCTGTTTCTTTAGACTACTAGGAGGCTCAAGGTTAAAATTGATCAGATACAAGGGAAAAGAGCTTTGAACTGTCCTTCCTGGCTCCATTTTTTTTTTCCCTGTTTTCCCCCCCCCCTTTCTTCCTGCATCTTATTGCTGAATTTTTCCTATGGTATAAAGCAAACTGTAGCGGCAGGATGGGCCAGAGCAGGATCTCTATGATTGGGCAGATGGGGTAAAGGAGGAGTCCTGGAGCCCTCAGTGGCTTTTTAGGCTTCATTGGGGTTTTCCAGCTAGACAGCAGGCAGGGGTGTTGGGGGACAGGGACAGGTCTCCTGGCTCCTAGCACATCTTCTCTCGCTCTCCTTTGTTGCAACATGGGCTGTTTGCCTGTGAAACATGCATTTGGCTTCCTTGGGAGTCCGCAATAAACAGCTGTGCCTGTAAAAGGGCGAGGAGTCCGTTTACAACACCTTAAAACGTGAGCTCCAGAAGGTCAAGTGAAGCTTCCTAGTGCTGATTGGGGGAGAAACTAAAAAGGAAATGATGAAGGGGGCATGAGGGCCTGGCACCCCCCCCCCCCCCAAGTAAATCAACAAGGGTAAGACAGGATTACATAGCTAGGGACAGTCCAGTGGTTCAAGTTCAGCCACACCAGGCTCGTGGGGGGAGGGGAGAGGAGATGGGGGGGAGGGGAGAGGAGATGGGGGGGGGAGGGGATAGTGGGGGCGAGAGAGGAGACTTACAGCACTGAGGGGAGCAGCAGGCAGACAAGAGAGGCCCGCCACGCCTATCTGTGTGTTAGCTCCCTGGCCGGGGATTGAACCCAGGCCCTCGAGGTGAGGGCACTGAGGCTTAACCCCCTACACCACCAGGGAAGCTCTTAACCAGGAAGGCACCAATGGGTATACATCTTAAAATAGCCACTTAAGCCCCAAAGCAAGTGCTTCTACTTACACATTGCCAAATTAATCCTCATGGGGAAGAATAAAAGCATGAGTACACACACAAACATCTGGAAAAGTAAGCAACAGAAGCAGGTCTACTAGGAATTAAACCAAAATCATAAAGCAGCAATGTAATAAATTGTAAAGAATTTTGTAACAGGAAAAAAGCACGTAGGATAATTTAATAATCAAGTAAACATCTAAAGCTAATTGGGATAACACTTATTCAATTA